>NC_053028.1:670185579-670368176 GCF_003073215.2 Triticum urartu
GGCGTCATTCTTTTGGATCACAGTACCCTTCCTTCATCATAGGGAATTTAGGAGGCCAAACCATCATGAAGGGTCTAACTCCATGTATGTATCTATCCTTTTGTGTAACCTCATACACCTTCTTTGCCTCCTTACCTTTAATATCAAACAGGTAGAGGACCCCATCCCACTCCCAGAAAAGGAACCAAGAATTGACCCCAACTGCATGTACAATAAGAGCAGAATTACCGACATCCTCAAACATTCTAGTTGATATCTTATGATTAACACATATCTCACGCAAACAAGTCCTATCTACAAGTAACCAATTGGTGAGGCCCTTCTTATCCACCATGTGGCGCCAGATGCGAAGCTGGGATCCTTTTACATGGATCAGATGGACACCGGAATCATTTGCAAGTGACAGATCTGTGCTCGTACAGTCCACCTCTCCCGGGAGGTTAACGATCGACAAGCTTGATGATGCAAGATCTAGCGAGACTAACTTATAAATGCCGCTCGCGTTGGCCAGATTATAGATTTTGTCATGAACAATCAAACTAGTAGATAACAGTTCAATTTGGAAGATGTCAGTTACAGCCGAACAGTATATGGCCCAGATATCGCCCTGTAACACATAGACATCCAAAACTGACTGCTCCTGTTCATACCCTAGGGCCAAATAGAAGTAGCGATCACCGCTGACACTGGGGACGATGTCATGTTCATAGTATGCGAAGCCGTCGTGTATCCTGGTGTCAGGGATTGGTGGAAGGATGACTATATACCTCGCAGGGTACAGGGGGCAGCGAACCCTTGTCGTGAGTGTGGGTGGAGCACCCTGGTGGTACATGCCAGAGGTGATGAGAGGAGGCCATTCCAGCACTCCACGTTGTGCCAGTCGCAGCCCAATGCGTCCAAATCAAAGCTAGCACGGCGGACGACGGTGGCAAGCTCAGGGGGCTGAGGCAACGGCACGAACCGCGGGTGTTCGCTGTTCGTGTTGACGTAGAATCCGAGGAGGTGGGGCGGGTGCAAGACGCCGAACTGGCGGAGGAAGGGGGGCGCGGAGGCGAGGCGGAGCCAGCGCTTACAGACGAGGACGGCGCGGACGAGGCTGGTGGGGAAGGCGACACGGAGGAGGATCTCGCCGAGGAGATCATCGTCTTCGAGCACAGCCGAGATCACCGGCGCCGGCGCCTCCTTTCCCTCCATCTCCGCTGAAGGTTAGGGTTTTACGCCACTGGCGGATTGACAATTTGGTCGCCAGGGCAACTCTCAGATTGACAATGCTATTGTGTTAGGGTTTTTCGTATACCTTCAGGACTCATTTCTAATCCGTAAACAGTCCGTTCAATCTTATACATGTATTATAATACAACAACAACGGAGATTCTTTTGTCTTTCTTTCTCGTTCAAAAAAAGGACTGTTTTCTAAGCGGTGAACAGTCAAATTCTCTCGCCAAACTATATTGTTTTCTTGTCTTTCTTCTTCCTGTCAGATGGTGAAAAAAGCGGAGACACATTTGGGCAAGCCGGAGGCGATGACAATGGCATGGGAGAGGGTATTGATTTTTTTTTAAACTAACATGTTTTATATAGCAAATTTGGAAACTATAGGACTGAACGCATAAATTTCAGATTCCGGCAAAAAAATGCATAAATTTCAGAAGTATGACCCCGTCGGCCACTAGAAGGCAGAAGACATGGTTTTCGGCCATAGGTTGGCCGAAGTCGGCTCGTCGGCCACCTGTTGGCCGAAGAGAGGCCTAGCTGGGCCGAAGAGGCATTGTCGGTGGGCTGCTGACCGAAGAGGGGCCCGCCGGCCTAGCAGCGGCCGAAGAAGGCTGCCTTCGGCCGCGCGCGACCAACAAGGTCTTCAGCCTCCACGCGACCGAAGACATGTGGATAAGGCTGAAGTGTCGTCTCCTTCCTCTGGCTCGCGAGCTCCTCCTCTATCTCTCTCGTTCCACTCTGTACTGGCCACCCCCGCGCCGATCTCCTCTGTGTTCCACCCATTTTCCCATCCAAGCGGCAGAATCAATAGATTGTAGCAATCCCCGGCGGCCTATGGTTTTTTTTGCTATGGGGTAGTTATTTGTATGTACGTGAGGAGGAGACATGGTGGGGTGGAGGAGGTGCGGCTAGGCAGGAGGTGGTGGGGTGGAGAAGGAGCGGTTGGGGAGGAGGTGGTGGTGAGGAGGAGGTGCAGCTGGGGAGGAGGTGGTGGTAAAGGTGGAGGTGCAGTGGTGTTGTCTAGTGGTGCAAGTACTCCGTGAGGTTGCCGGTGCCGCTGAGTTGAAGAGAGGAGCAAGAAGCGGGAGAGACAGGCGACGAAGGTATAACCATGTCGTCATATTTTTTGTCTAAGTTGCAGAGTTTTGTTTAGTTAGTCTTAATTTGTCTGTGGTGTCATTTTAGTGATTAATGAGAAGATGGAAATGTCTGACAGGTGAAGATGTCCGAATCAGTAAATTTGTCTATTTACTACACCCTGGTAGTGTTCGATATAATGAGTTGGGGGTTGATCTTAGCGAGTATAAAATTGCGTGATGACACTTCCAGACCCGGACAGACTGGACATTCACTAGTAGAAAACGGGCCATTAGTACCGGTTTGTAAGGGCCTTTAGTGCCGGTTATGGAACCGGCACTAACATTTCGGCACTAAAGGCCCCCCCCCTTTAGTACCGGTTCGGCACGAACCGGCGCTAAAGTGCCACCACGTGGCGTGAGCTCGCGCCCTGGTACGGGGGACCTTTAGTACCGGTTGGTGTTACCAACCGGTACTAAAGGTTTTTTTTTTTTGAATTTTTTTTTGAAAATTTTGGAATTTTTTTTAATTTTTAATTTTTCTGAATTATTTGATGATTTAGTCTCTAATCACCTCTCTTAACTGCTCAAGTGTGGATCACTCATTCCAAATCATCTAACTTCCCTACCGGTCACCCATCCCTCTCACTACTCCAGCCCGAGCACGCTTAACTTTCAGGTTCTATTCTCCTTCATTTCCGAGTCTGCACTTGTTGTTTTCCTGACAATAGTAAGATGTCAATCCTATTAACCCTCAGGAGTTTAGCTTGAGCATGAAGTCACACATTTCACCGTTTGAGTTTGAAACTATTATTCTAAAAAAACAGTAATTATTTAGTAACGTTAATATTTCTTGAATAAGTTTGACCATAGTTTGACCACAGTTTGACCAGATTTGACCAAAATTGAAATAACTAAAATAATTATTTAGTAACACTAATATTCTAGAATAATTAGTTTGACCATTGTTTGACCACAGTTTGCCCACTGTTTGAATATTTTTTAATTTTTTCCACTCTAGATCTTAAAAACCCCGTAACTTTTTTCTATTAGGTTTTTGAGGATTTTGCAAATGTTTAACGGGGTTCCCCGTAACTTTTCGAGTAGATGATTTTTCATATAAAAAACTTTTTCATCCGAGTTAGTATGCAAAAGTTATGCCCATTTTTACAAATTTCAGAGAGATTTTGCAAATAAAGTCAAAATTCACATTTGCAAATTTTCCCAACAACTAGACCACATATCACATGAGAAACTTATTTTCTTTTATTTTTTTGACATTTCCATTATTTTCTTTTATTTTTTGAAACTGAAAAGGCGATCCACGGGGGAGGGGGGGGGGGGTAGAGTTTGAAAATGGGACCTTTAGTACCGGTTCGTGGCACGAACCGGTACTAAAGGGTAGACCTTTAGTACCGGTTCGTGCCACGAACCGGTACTAAAGGTGATCGTGGGGCCCCGGCCTGACGCCAGCCTGCCACCACCCCTTTAGTGCCGGTTCGTGCCACGAACCGGTACTAAAGGTTCAACACGAACCGGCATTAATGCAAATCCGTTCGAACCGGCACTAATGGTACCATTAGTACCGGCTCAAATACAAACCGGCACTAATGTGCTTCACGTTTGACCCTTTTTCTACTAGTGATTAGACAGTTGAAGTACTGGTTGACTACTAGTTTTGGGCTGGATCCAGAAGTATGTTCCGTCAGTATTCATGCATTGTGGACCAAATCTTGTAAAAATGTCAAGTGGGAGTTGATGCCGATAGATAGGAGCCAGCATTGGTTGACCATGTTAAGTCGTTGCCCAGACCGAAGAATCCACCCATATGCCCTAGTGCAACATGTGGCGAAGGAGGAGAATACTGTACAACTCCACAGGGTGTATGAACCCGGCTAAGGTAGTCAAGTGGCTAACGAGATTTATTTATCCGGGTGACAGCCACCAGATGTGGATGCTAGCCAACCTGAGAAGAGGAGGAAGGGGAGGAAATGCATAGGGTGATGGAGGAAGAGGACGAGGATGGATTCTGGAAATTTCGAGGTTGAAGTGGAGGTACCGATTCCTTCTACATGGGATCAGGACATATCCACCGGCCTTACGGTCAACGATGTCCATGAGACTCCATGGCAGTATAATCTGAACAAAGTCTAGCTAGGGGCTATGTTTGATACAAAGAAAAAACTAAAGTATGCGGTGATAAAGTGGGCCATGTCTACGCAGAGGGTTTTCCGGACACACATATCAGCCAGTAAACTATTGGGTTATGTAGTAATTTCAAAAAAAAATCCTACGCACACGCAAGATCATGGTGATGCATAGCAACGAGAGGGGAGAGTATTTTCCACGTACCCTCGTAGACCAAAAGCGGAAGCATTAGCACTACGCGGTTGATGTAGTCGTACGTCTTCACGGTCCGACCGACGGGGACGGCGCGCCGGCGAGCTTGGCGGCGGAGGCTGTGGGGCGGCCGTCACGGGCGCGGGCGCGTGGGCGCCGAGCGGGCGGCGGTGGAGGCCACCGGGCCTTGGGGGTCCGCTGCGGGCAGCGGCGGGCCGGCCGCAGAGGTGGCGGCACGGGACACGTAGCAGCAGCGGATTGGAAGGGCGGCGGTGGTGGACATGTCCGGCTGCGCCCGGACGTGTCCAGCGGCGGAGAGGGACTAGGTCTAGGGTTTCATCTGGAATTTCGGAGGGGAAGATGTTTTTATAGGTAGATGGAGCTAGGAGAGTCCAAATGTAGTGTGGATTTCGGCCACACGATCGTGATCGAACGGCCGAGAGGATGCAGGGGGTTTGGATGGTTTTGGGCCACTTTGGACAGGTGTTGGGCTGCAACACACAAGAGGCCTTTACGGTTCCCCGATTAACCGTTGGAGTATCAAACGGACTCCAAATGGCACGAAACTTGACAGGCGGTCTACCGGTGGTGTACCAAGGCCGCTTGGCAAATCTCGGTTCATTCTGAGAAAGTTTAACACCCGCACATGAAAAGAGGAAAAAGGGGGCGCGGGAGGACGTAGGAGTGCCGGAATGCAAAACGGACAACAGGGAAAATGCTCGGACGCATGAGACGAACACGTATGCAAATGCGATGAACATGATGACATGATATGATATGCATGCCTTCGACAAAAAGCAAAAAAAAGACAAAACCCAACCACGAGGGAATATCATAACTTATAGCCGAGAATGGCAAGAGTCGGAGTACAAATATGGTAAGTTACATCCGGGGCATTACACAATCCCTCAGCGGTTATTTGCAAGATCAAATTTGATAGTGGTAGATTGATAGATAGAACACAAAATAAATAAAATTGCAGCATGGTATTTTTTGATATTAATATATGATAAAAGAAGACCTGGGGGACATAGTTTTCACTAGAGGCTTCTCTCTTGAAAACATCATACGGTGGGTAAACAAATTACTCTTGGCAATTGATAGAAAAGCAAATAATCATGACGATATCCAAGGCAATGATCAGGTATACAGGCATCACATCCGAAACAAGTAGACCGAAATGATTCTGCATCTACTGCTATTACTCCACACATCGACCGCTATCCCGCATGCATCTAGAGTATTAAATTCATAAAGAACGGAGTAACGCCTTAAGCAAGATGACATGATGTAAACAAAGTAAACTTATGCATGAATAAACCCCATCTTTTTATCCTTAATGGCAATGATGCAACTATGTGTCATGTCACTACTAGAAAAAAGGCTGCTAGTGGCGCACCTATTTTGGCTATTAATGGCGCACTATAGGTGCGCCAGTATTATCACGCCACTACTAATAAATAGTAATGGCGCATGCCTGGTGCGCCACTGTTAATCTACATAATAGTGGTGCACCACCTGGTGCGCCATTACTATCCCAGACACTAATGGAGCAGTTAAAGTGCGCCATTACTAGGCCCAAAAGTGTGCCACTGCTGTTACTCCAAGGGGCCATGTGTACCTTGTGCTCTGGGTTACTAATGGCGCACTTTTTGAGAATGCGCCACTAGTGTGTTTATTTCTGTGTGCCACTAAAGTGCAATATCACTGGTAGAAAAAGGGCCTATAGTCCCGGTTCGTAAGGGCCTTTAGTCCCGGTTCCTGAACCGGGACTAAAGTGTCGGTACTAATGCCCTGACCCTTTAGTCCCGGTTCAATCCAGAACCGGGACTAAAGGGCGTGGCCACTGCTGTTACTCCAAGGGGCCATGTGTACCTTGTGCTCTGGGTTACTAATGGCGCACTTTTTGAGAATGCGCCACTAGTGTGTTTATTTCTGTGTGCCACTAAAGTGCAATATCACTGGTAGAAAAAGGGCCTATAGTCCCGGTTCGTAAGGGCCTTTAGTCCCGGTTCCTGAACCGGGACTAAAGTGTCGGTACTAATGCCCTGACCCTTTAGTCCCGGTTCAATCCAGAACCGGGACTAAAGGGCGCGGCCACGTGGAGCTCCACCTTTAGTCCCGGTTGGTAACACCAACCGGGACTAAAGGAAATTTTATGATTTTTTTTATTTTCAAACTTCTGAATTATTTTAACCTCTAGTCTGTAATCACCACCCCTCATCACTTCTCAATTTATCCTCTAATCACCCCTCATCACTCCAAATCATCTAACTTCCCGAACGGTCACCCATCCTCCCACTCCCCCAGCCTGAGCACGCTTAACTTCCGGGTTCTATTCTCCCTCGCTCCAAGTCTGCACTTGTTGTTTTCCTGACAATAGTAAGATGTCAATCCTATTAACCTTCAGGAATTTTGCTTGAGCATGAAGTGACACATTTCACTGTTTGAGTTTAAAACTATTGTTTTAAAAACAATAATTATTTAGTAACACTAATATTTCTTGAATAATTAGTTTGACCATTGTTTGACCACAGTTTGACCAGATTTGACCAAAATTGAAATAACTAAAATAATTATTTAGTAACACTAATATTCTAGAATAATTAGTTTGACGATTGTTTGACCACAGTTTGCCCACTGTTTGAATATTTTTCAATTTTTTCCACTCTAGATCTTAAAAGCCCCTTAACTTTTTTTTCTATTAGGTTTTTGAGGATTTTGAAAAGTTATGCCCATTTTTACAAATTTCAGAGAGATTTTGCAAATAAAGTCAAAATTCACATTTGCAAATTTTCCCAACAACTAGACCACATATCACATGAGAAACTTATTTTCATTTTTTTTTACATTTCCATTATTTTCTTTTATTTTTTTTAAAACTGAAAAGGCGATCCACGGGGGAGGGGGGGTAGAGTTTGAAAATGGGACCTTTAGTACCGGTTCGTGGAACGAACCGGGACTAAAGGTCTCAACCCCATTAGTCCCGGTTCGTGCCTCAAACCGGGACTAAAGGTCTAATCTTTAGTCCCGGTTTGAGGCACGAACCGGGACTAAAGGTCATCGCACCCTTTAGTCCCGGTTCATGTCTTAAACCGGGACTAATGCCTTAGCCACACGAACCGGGACCAATGCTCACATTAGTCCCGGTTCTAGACTGAACCGGGACTAATGGGCTGAGCCGGCCTGGACCATAGCCCTGTTCTCTACTAGTGTATGGTGCGCCACTACTATGAATATTAGGATTTTTTTGCTTTTCTGATATTTGCACAGGTTACAAAATACATTACAACAAAGAATATAAACAGCACAACATATAAACAGCAGATTTATCGAATACAATAGAAGATTAGTCTCCAAATACAATTCATCATATTAGTCTCCGAATTCAAAATACCGAACAAAATTAGAACATTACAAGCGAGTTTGTCTTCACACTACAAGTCGATATCTAAACTACCATCACATAGAAGAGGGTTGCGGTCACGATGAGCATCATCACGATGAAACTGATCTTCATCTGGTTCCTCCTCCGCTCCTTCCTCTCTCCCGCTAGATAGCATCGTATCTAGCTTCCGCCTCCGCCCTAGTTGCATGCCCTTTGTAACTGTTACCGCTGAAACGCTGAACCTGTCTCTAACACTCCTCCCAGTCGTCGTAGACTCCGGGAACCTCACCCTTGTACACGACATACGACGACATCTCTAGGCACTAGACAAACGAAACGTTAGTAGCAATTCACAGATAATATATAAGCAATATATAAGTATGCAACAAAAGGATTGGAAGAGAAAAGCAACACATTAATAGCACGATTCATGGTCCTACTAATAAATAGCATCGATTACATATAAGTTGAACGACTGTCCAAACTAAAGAGACACACAAGTTCATTAAAGTTTAATTACAACATGAGCTAATCGATATTTCAGAACTACATAGCGTCAATACTTTCGACTCGACTTAGGGACAGGAGCATGGATGTAGTCGCCGTCTTTCATGATGGTCATGAATGTGCGGTCGTTGTCAGCCTGCATTTGTAGCTTTGCTTCTATTTCACTGTTGGACGGTTGATATTTGAGGTAGAACTGCCCCGAGGTACAAAGGACATCTTGATAGATGATTTCCGCAAACTCCGACTGGATGCGAAAGAATTCTTGTCTGATGTCCTCGTCCTGGATTTCCGACAAGCGTGCGGCCCATTCTTTGAGATTATTTGGTAGCATAAGGTGATTATGGTCCCGTATGATCGCCCGCATGTGATGGAGGGCGTAGTAGGCATCCTTCTGACTGCCAGGCGGCTGCTTGACGCAGGGGAACATCGTTACGTGGGTGAACACGTGCTTCTCGTACCTACAAATTGGCCTCCTGAAGGTGTCTCCAGATTTGGCGTAGCCGAGGAGAGCATCATCAAGAACTTTCTTGTATATTTGTGTAGTCTTTCTTCGACTAGCGGTCTGAGTCGAAATACGCGGCCATGGAATATTTCGGGCTTAAGAGGATGAGTGTAAAATGTGTGTCACTGCACAAAACACGGAATGTTAGAAAAAGAAAGAACGATCAAAATCTAAGAAATCATATGTTACGGGGCGGTGAGGGGATGGCTTACTCGGAAAGTAAGGCACAAGGAAGTTATCCTTATCTGGGTTCACCAGAATGACGCCTTTGAGGTATGAACTTGCGACTTGCCGGTCCCCAGTGCTGCCCAAGATGTTGGCACGCATGTAGAAGGGGTCGACTATCACGATGTCCGGGGTCTTGTCTCTAATGATCCGCATCTCCGTACTGCGCGAAAATAGCCGAATGAAGGTGTAGTGCAGCGGATAGAGGTTAAACATAGCGAAGATGTCATCAAACCGCAGGACGATCATATGCCCGATGGTGCTATCGACAAAGCCCTTTCCCTCTGGCACCTTGGCCACGAAAACCGGGTATGTCACATCATTCTCGGAGAGACGTCACTTCTCCATAGAAAGAACACAGCCATGCAGACTCCGCATAGCACCGGTTGCAGCATTGAGCAGATTAGTCAGTAGCATCAGCCTACCCGCCACATGCACCCTCCTCGAGATATCCTTAGGTATTGGTGGCCTGTCCTGAGCACGGATCGTACTAGGTGCCGGCTGGCTCACACCCTTGTTATTTTTTCTTTTTCGTCCCTTCTGCTTCTTCTACTGTAATGGGATTGAGTTCTTCTTAGAGACCACCTTCTTGAGTGTGTTGGGGCTGATAATATTTCGCACCTTGGCTATTTGAGTCTCGATGAAGGCGGCAGCTGGAGGCGTCTCCTGAGAACTGAACGCCAGACGATACCTGTTGCAATTGGGTTTCTCCGCGGTGCCAGCTAGATCGCGATCATCTTTTGCAGGGTTGGGTTCTTGAGAAGGAGGCCCCAAGAATTCATCACCGTACCCATGTTCGTTGATGTACTTATCGACGTTGGAAAATGTACCGTCGTCGTCCGGATCCTGTGCCATATGCATGTCCGGATCAGCTGACGGCGGTAGCGTTGCGGCGGTCTAGCCATGGCTTGGTGCCGGCACGACTGGCGGTGTTGTCTATGGGGTGGTGTCCCCCGCCCCCAAACGAATCTGGCTCTCCGGCCAAAGCATTGACCAGTTTAAGCAGGTGCTGAGGGTCATCACATCATCTTCGTTGGCCCTAGGGGGTCGATACGGAGGTAACAAGTCGTCGCAGCCCCGCAGCACCCGAACCAGTTGAACCCTATACACGGTAGGTGGCATCGGATTACCGTGGAACACACGGTTGCCCGATTTAACGATTTTGGCCTTGGCAACATCGATCAACTCGCCGTCCACAAAGTGCAGGAGAGTGCATGGAACGTTGGCGGTGCCCTGCGAAAACATGTAGGGCATCAGGGATGCTCAGTCAAACGCAAGGAGATGAACTCATCGGCCGAGGCTTAGTTACCGTGATGGCATCGAGCTCGGCTAATGTCGAGGCACCGCCAACGGCGGGCGTGCAAGTGATGGAGGCGCCGCTTGCTGCCGATGTGTCGGCCGACGTATTCTTCCCTCACCCGGCTGCATTAAGCTCCAATGCCGGCGCCGACGCCGAAGACACCAAAGACGCCTCCGCCAGAGACACCAATGCCAGCGCGTTGTGCGAGTTGCTGCCCATGAAGCTGGGAATCGGGGGCGTCCCATGTTGGCCGCCCGCAATCCAGCCCCGCAGCCCCTCAAGGAAGCAAGGCATAATGGCGGTGATCGTCGCTCCCACTTGGTCTCGCACTTGCTCTTGGACTATCTCCGGAATCCGCGCCACTTGTTCCTTGAGTTCTTTAACCTCGTGCTCCTGGCTTTCCGAACTGGTCTTTCTCTCCTTTCGCCCAGCCTTATAGTATTTCGACCATTTCATGGACAAGCCATTGCCGGCCACACGACCAGCTGACGACGGCTTACTGAACTTATCCTTGTGTTTCATTACGTTAACGCCCTATTTAAAGTGGTGTCCCAAGGGGCAGACGGGGAGCTCTGAGACCCCGCGCTACTGCTTTCTGTTTCCTACGGAAGGAACGTGAACCATTTAGAAATTTGGCTTCATTAATTAGAATGCAACCTGATACGTCTCCAACATATCTATAATTTTTTATTGCTCCGTGCTATATTATCTACTATTTTGGACATTATTGGGCTTTATTATCCACTTTTATATTATTTTTGGGAAAAACCTATTAACTGGAGGCCCAGCCCAGAATTGCTCATTTTTGCCTGTTTTAGGGTTTCGAAGAAAAGGAATACCAAACGGAATGAAACCTTCGGGAACGTGATTTTCTCACCGAATACAACTCAGGAGACTTGGACCCTACGTCAAGGCACGTAACAGGAGGCCACGAGGTAGGGAGTGCGCCCTACTCTACCAGGCGCGTCCCCCACCCTCGTGGGCCCCCTGTTGCTCCACCGACGTACTTCTTCCTCCTATATATACCCATGTACCCCCAAACGATCAGATACAAAGCCAAAACCCTAATTCCACCGCCGCAACTTTCTGTATCCACGAGATCCCATCTTGGGGCCTGTTCCGGAGCTCCGCCGGAGGGGGCATCGATCACGGTGGGCTTCTACATCAACATGATAGCCTCTCCGATGAAGTGTGAGTAGTTTACTTCAAACCTACGGGTCCATAGTTAGTAGCTAGATGGCTTCTTCTCTCTTTTTGGATCTCAATACAATGTTCTCCCCTCTCTTGTGGAGATCTATTCGATGTTATCTTCTTTTTGCCATGTGTTTATTGAGACCGGTGAATTGTGGGTTTATGATCAAGTCTATCTATGAATTATAATTGAATCTTCTCTGAATTCTTTTATGTATGATTGGTTATCTTTGTAAGTCTCTTCGAATTATCAGTTTTGTTTGGCCTACTAGATTGATCTTTCTTGCAATGGGAGAAGTACTTAGCTTTGGGTTCAATCTTGCGGTGTCCTTTCCCGGTGACAGTAAGGGCAGCAAGGCACGTATTGTATTGTTGCCATCAAGGATAATAAGATGGGGTTTTCTTCGTATTGCATGAGTCTATCCCTCTACATCATGTCATCTTGCTTAAGGCATTACTCTGTTTTTACTTAATACTCTAGATGCATGCTGGATAGCGGTCGATGAGTGGAGTAATAGTAGTAGATGCAGGCAGGAGTCGGTCTACTTGTCTCGGACGTGATGCTTATATACATGATCATACCTAGATATTCTCATAACTATGCTCAATTCTGTCAATTGCTCAACAGTAATTTGTTCACCCACCGTAGAATACTTATGCGCTCGAGAGAAGCCACTAGTGAAACCTATGGCCCCTGGGTCTATCTTTATCATATCAATCTCCTACTACTTAGTTATTTACTTTGCTATTTAATTTGCCTTCATTTTACTTTGCATCTTTATCATAAAAATACCAAACATTTTATATTATCATATCTATCAGATCTCACTCTCGTAAGTGGCCCTATAGGGATTGACAACCCCTATTTGCGTTGGTTGCGAGGATTTATTTGTTTTGTGTAGGTACGAGGGACTCGCGCGTAGCCTCCTACTGGATTGATACCTTGCTTCTCAAAAACTGAGGAAAATACTTACGCTACTTTGCTGCATCATCCCTTCCTCTTCGGGGAAAACCAACGCAGTGCTAAAAGAGGTAGCACAACCATATGGAGCTAATTACGTGGGGGTGTATTCCTTACCAGAACAAGCTCAAGCGCCTTCACCTTCGGATCCGTGGTAAGCTCCTTTGTTACTAGGTCCACCTTGTACCGGGCCCTGACGTAGTTCCTGGTCTGCTTTTCAAGGTATTTATTGAAGAGGGGCGATAGGCCTTGCTCGGCACGCTCTGTGTCCTCCTTGTCCCATTTAGGTACCGCCACTCTGTAACCGCCGGGACCGAGTTTGTGGACCCCTAAGTTCAAGTCCCGCATATCTTTCCCCCACTGACTTGATTCCGCAGATGCGTTGCTCTTGCACTTGATCTTGAACTCCAGGTAGTCAGCTTCGCTGATCGAAGGATTTGTCTCCTTGATCTTCTCATAACTATCACCACTTAGAATCCTTCTCTTCACCGTGGCTCTCCAAGTAGCCAGGGCCGTGCTCATCTTCGTGAGGGCGGCACTATTCACTTTATTCCCTGAGAGGCGTGCGTTTGCGAAGTCACCGGGGAACTTGTATCGTTCGTGCAGCTTCGTGAAGAGGAGGTTGCGCAAATTCCCTCGGTCACGATGCCTTAGGTTCTCGGTGTTGATCGAGACGGTGCTCCAGAGAATGCACCCGAGTTGTCTCGCGTACCCACTGACTAATTCTTTGGGCGCCGTTGGATGCCCACTGGAGGACACTTCAGTAAATTCCTCCTTGACGGTGCGGAGCACGTTCGTGCGTCGGTCCTTCCGTTGCCTCTTCGGTTGGCTGCCATCTGTGTGTTCGCTGCCATCATCAGTGGTGGCATCCCCGACTGCACCATCAGTGGTGTCATCCCCGACGCCACTAGGGGTTGTGTAGTCGGGATTGGTGTCTTCCGCGGCGTCCTCATAGCGGTGGGGTTCTTCCTCCATCATATGGGACAGCTCCCATAATGGTTTGCCCGAACCGCCGGCCTCATCGTTGTCGGCCATGTTCACTCTAAATAGGAAAAAAGGCTACTAGAGTTATTGTATGAGATCAGGGTAGTATCTATTCTTCTAGCCTATATATTTTCACATTACAGGTTATAAACACCCCTTTACCCAAAAGATTGTTCCAAGTGCACTATTGCTATCCTACTAGGTGCACTATTGCAGGTTATATATTTTCTATCCTACTAAGTGCACTATTGCCCTTGTTGCAGGAACAAAAAATATTTTGCATTTCAACATAAGGGAAAAGTATAAAAGCCAGTTAGAAATATTTGCTTTGTAGAAATAACATTGCCTATAAATGTTGATTAATTTTTGTTTTAGTTGAGAATCGGGCACCTTCTAGGTCAAGAAAATTGGGCATGACCTTTGCTAATTTTCTTGACCTAGGAGTGCCCCATTCTGAACCGAAACGGAAATTAATCAACATTTCAGGAGAAAGGGGTAACTATTTGTCCCTGCACAAAATATTGAATTGAAGGAGCCTTAGTTCAGTTGTGGCGCCCCTGAAATTTTGGGGAACTGCAACAGATAGATTCAGTACTTTTCAGTGCATAACCAGTAGCAGCAATAGCAAGAGGCAGCAACTAATTAATAGCTTAAATTGAGTAGCAGGCATCAGCACAAGTTGTAGCCTTAACAACATCAAGAAGCAACATAAGCAGTAGCAGCAGGCAGCAACACTACATCACCACACTAGCTAATTAGGACTACATTAGCTACCTAAGAAGTAGCAAGCAGCAACACTAGAAGTACACTAGCTAATTAACAACTAATTAGCACTACACTAACAGTGTAGCAGTAGCAGCAGCATACCACCACCATCAACAACAAGTGCATATAAAAATAACCACCACCAGCAGAGTAGGAAGAGCTCACCAGCCGGCGCAAAGAATAGCAGTGCAGTAGCAGAGGAGCTCGACGACAAGCAGCATCCACACGGCAGAGGAGCTCAGGGAAGAACAACTACATCAACAGTAGCAACATCAGCAACAACAGGTTAAGCATGAAAAAAATAAGAATAAGAAACAAATCAAAAAAACATTTTTGTTTCCTTTGGAAGCCGACGGTGACGGTGGTTGAGCACGGCTTTGAGAGGAACGGTGCGGCAGGGAGAGGAGCAACGATGAGACAACGCGGGTAGGCAAGCACCACCGAAACCCTAGCCGTCGGCAACCAGGGTAGAAGGATAGGAGCGATGTGATGGTCCAAAGGAGAAGAAAGGTGCGGCGGTGTAGGAGAGAGGAATGGCGCAGCGGCTAGGTGAGCACCACCGAAACCCTAGACGGTGGCGACCACAGGAGATAGCACGACGGTGGTGAGGAGAGGAACGACGTGGCAGGGAGAAGATATGGTGGCGGAGGAGACCGACCAGTGGGCTCTAGCTTGCGGGCTCAGGCGATTTGGGGGCGGCGGCGATGGCTATTTGGGGACGACACGTGGGGCGATTGTCGTTGTTGTTATTGTTGTTGTTGTTGAAGGGGTGGTGTGGCGGGGTCCCGAGGAGGTGGAGGTCGTGGCCGCGGAGGAGGAGGAGGCGAAGGTGGATGCCGTGCCGGTGCCGGTGCCCGTGGTGGTGGAAGGGGATCGGCGGCAGTGGCAAGAGGCGAGGGGCGAGATGCAGATTGGGGAGAAGGACGACCGGCTGGGTCGTCTTGGATATTTTAGTGGGGGGAGGGTTAGCAAAAGGTGCGCCATAAAAATTGGAATATCAATGGCGCACCATTTAGGGGTGCGCCGTAAACACCGTGATAGCAATGGCACACCTTCTCCTGGTGCGCCATTACTAACTTTTTTATTTTTTTGGATTTTTAGTTGCATGTAATAATTTAAGATTTGAGATAAAAGAAAAGGAAAATGCAAATGGAGTGATAAAACCATTGTGTAAAGATTTAGAATTAGATGACATGGTTGAAATCAGGTGATATATGTAATAATTTAGTTGCATGTAATAATTGAGCTTGCCACTGACACACACATGGCCGACACGTCGTGATTCGATCTTAGCTATCTTTTCACAATCTTCTTGCCCTTCTTTCTAGCGGTTAAATAATTTAGCCCCGGAACCCCTTGAGTTCTTCTCTTGAACGGACGTCCATTAGGTAGGTTGGTCCTGCTTCTTCTTGTGGTGTATGGTACTTCATCGTCGTCGTCATCTTCCATCTACGGGTCGCCGTACTTGTCGAACTCTTGCACATTTGCGACTCCGTCCATTCCAATGATGTTCCTTTTGCCTCTCCTCACGACAACACGACTAGGCTTTAACGGGTCGGTAATGAAGAAGCATTGGTCCACTTGGCAAGCCAATACCCATGGTTCATTTTTCATGGTGACGTTTGCGCCCACGGTCTTGGATTTGGCTTCGGGTATAACCATGGTGGTGAAATACCAGTCTTCTTTTAGGACGCTCTTGGCCCATCTGACACGGAACATCGGGACCTTCTCTCCAGCGTAGCTCAACTCCCAGATCTCCTCGAGCCTTCCGTAGTATCTGTCCTTCTTGTTACCAGTGTAGGATTCCATCATTACCCCGGAGTTCTGATAATCTCTCTTCATGTCCTTTTCCTCGGTGTAGAATGTGTATCCGTTGATATCGTATGCCTCATAGGTCATCAGGTTGTGCTCGGCGCCCTGTGACAAGGCGAATATGAGTTTTTCTTCCACAAAAGAATCCTCATGTAAAGGGTACGACAGAAGCTTGTCCTTGAACCAACGCGTGAAACATGAGTTGTGCTCTTTGATTATATCTTCGTCCGTCCTCTGTTGGCCTCGGTCATTGTACGCCTTCTCAATAAAGGTTTTGTGCTCTACCACCCAAGGATCGACCACGTCTATGTGTTGTAGCGCGACTAGGTTTGCTCTTTCAAAGTCGGCGAGTCGACCCTTGAAGTCCACATGCATTACGCGGTGACCCTTGCGGTGACCCCATCCAGTGAGCCTGCCGAGGTGCCTGTTGACGGGAAGACCAATGGGGTTCTCGATGCCTAGATAATTCGTGCAGAAGGAGATGCACTCTTCGGTCAGAAAGCCCTTGGCTATGCTTCCATCTGGACGTGCCCTGTTGCGAATGTATCCTTTGATGGCACCATTCATCCTTTCGAACGGCATCATGCTGTGTAGGAACATCGGCCCAAGTTGGATGATATCCTTCATGATATGGACCAGCAGATGCACCATAATGTCGAAGAATGCGGGCGGGAAGTACATCTCAAGCTCGCATAGTATCACCACGATCTCTTCCTGTAGCCTTCTGAGTTGCCTCACGCCAACCGACTTCCGGGAGATGACGTCGAAAAAGTTGCATAGGCCAAATAGCATTTCATGGACGTGCGCGTCCATGATCCCACGGATTGCAACTGGAAGTATCTGCGTCATTAGAACGTGACAGTCGTGAGACTTCATCCCGCTGAACTTCTGCTTTGCTGAGTCTAGGTATCTGCTTATCTTCCCCGCGTAACTGTAAGGAAGTTTTACTCCTACGAGGAAGGTGAAAAACTGCTCGATCTCCTCCTAACTTAGAGTGAAGCACGCGGGAGGGCAGTCATATTCGATCTTCTTGGCCTTTTTGCCTTTGCGGTGACTTTCCGTGTCCTTCGCCTCATCATCATCATTAGGGCGTTTTGCGTGAAGCTCCTCCCTGATGCCCATTGATTGCATGTCTGCCTTGCTTTGGGCCCATCTTTGGTCCTCTCTCGCATGTTGAGAAGGGTACCAAGCAGACTCTCGCACGCGTTCTTCGTGATATGCATGACATCAAGGTTGTGAGGTACACGGAGGATCTTCCAGTACGGCAAGTCCTAGAAAACAGACCTCGTTTTCCATACCTTCAGCAGCGGCTCTGGCGCCTTTCGCTTCTTTCCCAGTGCTGCGCACTCTTTCCAATTTTTCAATACCTCGTCTATTTCCTCGCCGCTCCTCGTACGTGGGGGTCTTCGGGGTTCGGTTTCACCATCGAACAGATCCTTGCGTTTTCTTCATGAGTCATTGTCGCGAAGCCACCTTCGATGTCCCATGAACACGGCTTTCGAAGACCCGAGATCTATATCTAGCTGGCGATACGTTGTGCCATCCATGCACCTGACGCATGCGCAAAATCCATGGACCACCTGCCCCGCGACATATCCGTAACCAAGATAGTCATGCACCGTCGTGAGTAGTGCGGCTCTCATAGGGAAATATTCTTTCGTTGTGGCGTCCCATGTATTGGCTGGCGTTTTCCACAGTGTGTCTAGCTCCTCTTTCAGCAGCTCTAGATACAGATTGATGTCGTTCCCTTGTTGTTTTGGCCCTTCAATTAGCATACTCATGTGAATGTACTTCCTCTTCATGCACATCCAGGGGGGAAGGTTATACATCCACACAAACACAGGCCAGGTGCTATGTGTGCTTCTCTGGATGCCAAACGGATTGACTCCGTCGGTGCTCGTGCCCAGCATGATGTTCCTTGTATCGTCCCCAAATTCTGGTGTTCGAAGTTCAACGCTTGCCACTGGCTCGCATCCTTAGGGTGACTCAGCATCTTGTCTTTTTTATTTATCTCCGGATCATTTCCGTCATCTTCTCGCTTCTTCTCCTCCCTATCTGCGTGCCAACGCAGGAGCTTTGCTTGCTTAGGGTCCGCGAAATACCGCTGCAGACGAGGAGTGATCGGAAAGTACCACACCACTTTTCGAGGAGCTTTCTTCCTCTTCTTGTATCGAGTGACGCCGCACACCTGACATATGATAGACTCCGCGTCCTCGTCCCGATAAATGATGCAATCATTCATGCACACATGGTATTTCATGTGCGGTAAATCTAGAGGACACACAATTTTCTTCGCTTCCTCGAAACTAGTCGGGCACTTGTTCCCCTTGGGAAGGCGTTCGTGCCAGAATGACATGTTCTCGTCGAAGCATGCGTCGGTCATTTTGTGTTTTACCTTCATCTCCAGAGCCATGAGCGTTACTGTCAGGCGGGTATCCTCGGGCCTACATCCTTCATAGAATGGAGTAACTACGTCTATCTCCAGTTGATCCAGCTTGGCTTTCTCTTGGGCGGCAGCTCTTGCTTTACCCGTCAGCTTGAGAAGCAGCTCTTGAATATGAGGGTCCTGCACCCAGCCCATCGATGGCCCATCGTCGTCTGCTCCGACATCTTCATCTTCATGATCATGCCCTTCGTCTTGATCTTCCTCATCATCATGTCCGGCATCTTCTACATGATGACTGTGTCCTGCATCTACTTCGTGATCATGTCCTAGAGATTCTTTGTCTTCTCGCCCGCCCTCGTCGCTATTGTCTTGTGATAACCCACAAGTATAGGGGATCGCAACAGTTTCCGATAAGTAAGAGTGTTGAAACCAACGAGGAGCTAAAGGCAGAACAAATATTCCCTCAAGTTCTATCGACCACTGATACAACTCTACGCACGCTTGATGTTCGCTTTACCTAGAACAAGTATGAAACTAGAAGTACTTTGTAGGTGTTGTTGGACAGGTTTGCAAGATAACAAAGGGCAAGTAAATAAAAAGTAGGGGCTGTTTAGATAAAGACACAACTAAGTTAGGTATAGTAAAGAGCTTGTTATTACGAGAAAGTTATTTGTCCTTATGCAATCGATAACTAGACCGGTAATCATTATTGCAATTTTATTTGAGGGAGAGGCATAAGCTAACATACTTTCTCTACTTGGATCATATGCACTTATGATTGGAACTCTACCAAGCATCCGCAACGACTAAAGATCATTAAGGTAAAACCCAACCATAGCATTGAAGCATCAAGTCCTCTTTATCTCATACGCAACAACCCCCTTACTCGGGTTTGTGTTTCAGTCACTTACGCTACCCACTATAAGCGAATCATGAATGTATTGAAACACCCTACAGCAGGGATCCCTCATGCTTGCGCGACACGGAGAGCACCATAGGACAACACCAATAATAAAACATGCAACTCAAACCAATCTTGATCATCAAATAGCCCATAGGACAAAATGGATCTACTCAAACATCGTAGGATAGCCATACATCATTGGGAAATAATATATAGCGTCGAGCACCATGTTTAAGTAGAGATTACAGCGGGTAAGAGAGAGGTTACACAGCTGCATAGAGGGGGGGAAGAGTTGGTGATGATGGCGGTGAAGTTGTTGGTGAAGATTGCGGTGATGATGATGGCCCCCGGTGGCATTCCGGTGCCACCGGAAGCGAGGGAGAGAGAGCCCCCCCTCCTTCTTCTCCTTCCTTGACCTCCTCCCTAGGTGGGAGAAGGGTTTCCCCACTACTCCATGGCCTCCATGGCGTGGGAGGGGCGAGAGCCCCTCCGAGATTGGATATGTCTCACTGTCTCTCTCTGTTTCTGCGTTCCCCGATTCTTCCCTTTCACCGTTTCTTATATTCCCGAAGATCCGTAACTCCGATTGGGCTGAAATTTTAACACAATCTCTATCCGGATAGTAGCTTTCTTGCGGCGAAAGAAGGGCATCAACCGCCTTACGGGGAGGCCACGAGGGTCAGGGGCGCGCCCCCCTGCCTCGTGGCCCCCTCGGGCACCGTCTCACGTGAATTTTTCTTCCCAAAAATCATATATATTCCAAAAAAAATCTCCGTTAGTTTTTATCCCGTTTGGACTCCGTTTGATATAGATTTTCTGCGAAACAAAAAACATGCAACAAACAGGAACTGGCACTGGGCACTGGATCAATATGTTAGTCCCAAAAATAGTATAAAAAGTTGCCAAAAGTATATGAAAGTTGTAGAATATTGGCATGTAACGATAAAAAATTATAGATACGACGGAGGCGTATCAGCATCCCCAAGCTTAATTCCTGCTCGTCCTCGAGTAGGTAAATGATAAAAAGATAATTTTTGATGTGGAATGCTACCTAGCATAATCTTGATCATGTAATCTAATCATGGCATAAAAACAATAATATTTCAAGCCCACTAATAAAGCAATCATGTCTTTTCAAAATAACATGGCCAAAGAAAGTTATCCCTACAAAATCATATAGTCTGGCTATGCTTCATCTTCACCACACAAAATATTCACATCATGCACAACCCCGATGACAAGCCAAGCAATTGTTTCATACTTTTGACGTTCTCAAACCTTTTCAACTTTCACGCAATACATGAGCGTGAGCCATGGACATAGCACTATGATGGAATAGAATGGTGATTGTGGAGAAGACAAAAAAGAGAAGATAGTCGCACATCAACTAGGCGTATCAACTGGCTATGGAGATACCCATCAATATATATCAATGTGAGTTAGTAGGGATTGCTATGCAACGGATGCACTACGAGCTATAAGTGTATGAAAGCTCAAACTGGAAACTAAGTGGCTGTGCATCCAACTTGCTTGCTCATGAAGACCTCGGGCATTTCAGGAAGCCCATCATCGGAATATACAAGCCAAGTTTTATAATGAAAATTCTCACTAGTATATGAAAGTGATAACTCAAGAGTCTCTCTATATGAAGAACATGGTGCTACTCTGAAGCACAAGTGTGGTAAAAGGATAGTAACATTGCCCCTTCTCTCTTTTTCTCTCATTTTTTTGTTTTTTTGATGGACTTCTTTGGCCTCTTTTTTTTATTTGGCCTTCTTTGCCTCTTTTTGCTATTATATACTTAAAACAAGAGTCAAACAAAACATCACGTTCATCCACATCTATTAAATTATCCTGACCGTCAATTTTATATATTAACATTTAGGATTTAATAGATGTAGTGTTACATACAAATATAGTTACATGTACACAATTTGGCATGACACGTAAGAAAAAGTTCGGCACATATATGTTTTTTTATTAAAAAATCTGTCCTACACAACTGTAGAAGAGAACCTACGTTGGGATTGTAAGGAAAGGGTGTCTCCCGTCAAAAAAATAGGGGGACGGCTGCTAAACAGCTAACAAAGAGACGCCTGCTAACTTTAAAGAGTCCAAACACCCCCAAAAAAGGAGTGATCACAATACTACATCTGATGACATCATCTACAATCAAAACTCAGATTCCCAATATACTTTTAGGACAGGGATAACTGGCACATGTGTGCCCGTTAGGAAAATTACCACACGACAATTAGAAGGCAACCCGCCTGCTCGATCGCTCTCCTTCGATCGTGGCCCGCTCGCTCGATCGAGCGTTGAGGCCAGTTGGCTCGATCTCTCCGCTTTGATCGAGTTGTGAAAGCTTTCACCGATTTTTTTCTCCTGATTTTTATTTTCAGATCAGTTTTCTTATTTTTCCGGTTTTATGCTGGTTAGTGTAGGTGGAAAAGAAAAGGAAATAAAGCGTTGACAAGGAGCCTTGAACTCAGGTCTACTAAATAGTCACTACAACCAATAACCAACTCAACCATCATAACTTGTTATTCACAATACGTAAACAACGGAACTTGAATTCTTCTTCTTTCTACCATGTACACAAAAAGGTTAATTTTAGCCTTGATAACTTTGGCATGAGCAGCAAGATAACTATGACATGTGCATCATGATTACTTTAATATTAATATCCTAGTAACCAAAAAATTGACATGATAAAGCTGGTAAATATATCATGAGAAGGTCGGTAACTATAGTGTTAGAAGCACGATAAGTATAACATGTGTAGCATGATAAGTTGCACAAAGTTTAACCCGGGCAGGGGGGAGGGGAGGGGGGTATGTTTGAACAACTCCCCTTCCCGGGTGAAAGTTATCATGATGGTTTGACCGTAGGTTATTAGGAGTATGATTTTGAGAGGAAGCATGGTGGCACATAAAAAGCGGGTGACAAAAACATGAAGTTTCGACATACTATGTCCTATATTTCAAAAATTACCGTGATGTTTACATATACTTATCAAGTTTTTGGTTCATATATTACCATGCTTTTTACACATAAGTGGCCTTTGGGTAATTGTTTTCAACAACTTTTTTCCTCCCTAGATCAAAACTTACCGCGGTGTTTGTGCAAAATATCAAGTCTTCTGTTTGTGTATTACCATTCCATTTACACATAATTTACCGGCATTATTTTTTCCTTCAACTTTTTCTCCTAAGGTCAGAAGTTACCGCAGTGTTTTTACATAAGTTATCAGGTCTTCGGTTCATATATTACCATGTTATTTGCACACAAGTTACCGAGGGTATGTTTTTCAACCACTTTTTCTTTGGTCAATGTTACCGAGGTGTTTATATACATGTTATCAGATCTGCACTTTGTATATTATCATGATATTCACACATACGTTACCGTGTGTATGTTTTCAACAATTTTTCCCCTTCGGAAAAAATGTTACCGCGGTGTTTATATGTAAGTTATTATGTATGCGGATTGTATATTACACATAAATTACCGAGGTATGTTTTTGAACAAATTCCCTCCTTGATCAATGTTACCGCAGTGTTTTGTACGTCAATTATCGGGTATGCGGGACGTATATTACCATACCGTTTACACATAAATTAGTGAGAGTATGTTTTTCAACAACTCTTTTTCTATGTTAAAAAGTTACCATGATGTTTTGCATGTAAATTGTCGGTTATTCGGTGCTTATATTACCACGTTATTTACACAAAAATTACTAGGGGCACGTTCTTTATAACCATCCCCTCGGGATCAAAGTTATCGTGATGTTTGTACATACGTTATCAAGCCCGTGAAATGTAAATTATTACCCTATTTACACATAAGTTTACGGGGTTATGTGTCTTAACAAAAAAATTCCCCGGTCAAAAGTGCCATGGTGTTTGCGCATAATTTATCAGGTCTGCGGTTCGTATATGACCATGATATTTACACATAATTTACGAGTGTATGTTTTCTCTGGGTCAAAGTTCCTGCGGCATTTTGCATAAGTTATCATGTCTATAGTGCATATATTACCATGTTATTTACATAGAAATTAACGGGAATATTTTTCAACAATAGTATCATTGGTCCAATTTGCATGGTGTTTGAATGAAAGTTATCAGATCTGTGGTGTATAAATTATATTTCTATTTACATAGAAATTACCGAGGATATATTTCTACATCAATTTTGTTACGTCAAAGTTAGAAAGATGTTTTATGCGCAACTCATTAGATATTAAAAAGTAACCCCCCCCCCTCCCTCCCAAAATAGCTGTCTCGAGCTCAGCATAACTTTGACGCTTATTTTGGGACGGCGGAGTAGTACAAATGGTGCACCAGAGAAGCGAAAAACAAAAAAACACTGACTTTTCCTTTATTTTTGAGCCAAATATTAACTCTTCCTAACTAGGCCTCTACCCACCAATGGGCCCAGCCCAGCTCCTTTCTCACTCTGAAGCCCACCGAAGATGTTGTCTTCATCCTCCAACCAACTAACAATCTGAAAACTGAAAACACAAAAGAACTCCCAATTACCCATTATACTTGGTGATTTAGGCTACGAATCACATTGACTTCAACATGAATTTTATAGATCTCTTCATTACGAATCCATTTCAGTTGAGCACACAACTTATTGTTCAAAGATGAAGGAGATCGATGCAAGTGTCCTATCTTGACGCATCGGCGCCAGCCGGAGCCTATGGCTGTGGGGACGAAGCTCGGGAAGCGGCAACCGCGGCTGCTATGGCCAAGACGTGTGGAGGACGTGGCCTTGGATGCGCTGCAGGGGAGATAGGAATCACATGGAGATGGTGATGGAGCTTCTGCTCCGGCGGGTTTTGGCTGTGGAGGAGCTGCTCGTCGGAGCAGCGGGCAATGGTAGCGACTTGAGGAGGCGCTAGTGCTCGAGGGGGTGAAAGGGAACGACCTGGCCGATTGAAACTGGTGACGGCGTGCTCGCGGAGCCGTGGCTCGGCCCTCTGGCGTAGGAGTTTGAACGCTCATGGACGGACGCGACGTAGATCGATGGGTTGCCAACTTTTGCAATCTGCCACACGGTTGCCACATACATATTCCATACTTTTATTCAATATAATAAAGTATGGTCCCGTAAAAAAAGTATGTCTACAATATGACTAAAGATATAACATCCATTGATTTTAATTATGATGGCTGAGATTAAAAGATAGAAAATGTTATGTACAATATTAAATATGTACAAACAAATCCACCGTTCACGTAACAGAAAAAAAATAGAACAAGTCCACCGAATCTGAGTCTAACATGGACATGTGAAAAACCAGACCACGTAACGCATTAGAAAACAAGAAAGAGGGATTCAAAAAAAAAAGAGCCATACAGGAAGGTGCTTGCAAGAAAGGAAAACATGCACGCATACAAGGAAACGTCCAATCATCCTACAGAAAGTTTTTTTTTTTGAGGGACGCGTGACAGCAAGTTAACACATGATGTGGCAGATTCGGGAGACCGTCGAGATGGTGGTCGCAAGCATGAAGCTCCAAACAGGGCACGACCAAGCGGCCGGGTCCGGTCGTCAGCCACGGCGGCGTGGTTGCCATACCGATTGCGTTGGTGCACATGACGAGGAGATGCACCAGCTGAATCATAGAGTTCTTTTGCATTTGGCAACAAATCTGGCGCTTCCTTGGCCTCTCTGTGATAGCGGACGGGGCAGTTAACAGAACAAGAAGCTACTTGGCTGCCCTACTTACTACGGAGGGTCGGTGCCATTGGTTACGGCAGTGGCCTCGATGGATGGCAGCAACCACACATACGCTGGAGAACAATGATGGGATCATACATGTATGGAACATGAACGAGAAGCTACTTGGCTGCCCTACTTACTATGGAGTGTCGGCGCAATTGGTTGCGGCCGTGGTCTCGATGGATGGCAACAACCACACATACGCTGAAGAACAATGATGGAACCATATAGGTACGGAACATGCAAGTCACAAGTCCAATACATATGCAGTGTATTATATATCAGTCACCAACATACAAAGAACCCCAAAGGCAATCACGTACTTGATTGCTTTGCATGTGCAATTGTGCATACACAAAGTCATGCCCTTTTACGAAACTCGGCACGTATAATCTCAACAGTCATGCATGAGAGCAATTGGAGTAGCATACTTTTTTTTTCAATTCAGGTCGCAATGCATATGCTCATGCCGAAAGTGATCTTGGCAAAATACTAGCTTTGTGCTTCACTTTTTCTTTTGTTGCATCAGTAGTTTGAATGAGAAAAGCATGCCTCCAGTAACCGGATGTGAAGGGAATGCACATTTAAATATGCTAAAATTTAATATACCAATATTTCCCATATATTTAGTAGTTTTTTATGTATTTCATGATTTCTTCATAGTAATCTAAATATTAGTTTTCAAATATGATTTCTGCTAAGCAAAGCAGACAATAGATTTGTGAAGCAAACAATGTCTTACTAAATCGAACGAGGGCAAGTCGATGTACTAATATCACTAGGCTATAGTTGATGAGACGTTGAACTCACCCTCTTTATTGCCATGGGAAACCAACTCAACCGCAATGTAATTTACATCCAATGCGTTGTAATTTCGATATGAGAAACCGGCAAAACGATTTCGTAGTCTAAAACTAATTGTGAAATTTAAGGTCTAATTCTATGAAATGTGCAGGTGATATTGGATAAATAAAACTAAGTTACCAAGTGGTAAATCTGGCCACTAATCCATAATGCTTGCTGATGAGATTTCGTTCCAGGAGAGTTGTCGAAGTTGGATGGTGAAGAAAGGGGGATTCTATACAGAGGAGCAATTGTAAATAACGATACACATTGGAGTTGGAACAATAATCAAATTAAAAACAAAAAAAGATAGGTTTTGTTAACCATCTATATGGGAGTAAAGTACAAACCACATCTACATCCAAACTTAGTAGTACAATTTCGAGGATAATCCAGAAATATATAATAATTAGCTAATTTAGCGAGACAAAAAAAGCCATCTTCAGTGCATACACATAAATACATGCATGCTACGACAATATGTTTGACTTCAAAATGCACTTTTTATTAACTTAAATTTTGTGGTTCTGCATAATTCATTATCAGTTCAACACCTTCTAAGTGTTAATAAACCTTAGAAATTGAACTAAATTAGCTTATAAATATATAAAATTGTAAATTATAAAATATCTAGCCGCGCAAATGCGCGGGTAACCCCACTAGTTTATTTTTAAAGTCCGGAGTCTCATCCCGTCTTGTGGAGGAATCATAGTCTCCATCATCCTTTCCTCACTGGGGCAATGCTCTAATAGTGATGATCATCACACTTTTATTTACTTACAACTCAATATTACAACTCGATAATAAAACAAAGATATGACTCTATATGAATGCCTCCGGCGGTGTACCGGGATGTGCAATGATCTAGCGTAGCAATTACATCAAAAAACGGACAAGCCATGAAAACATCATGCTAGCTATCTTACGATCATGCAAAGCAATATGATAATGAATGCTCAAGTCATGTATATGATGATGATGGAAGTTACATGACAATATATCTCGGAATGGCTATGGAAATGTCATGATAGGTAGGTATGGTGGCTGTTTTAAGAAAGGTATATGGTGGGTTTAAGGTACCAGTGAAAGTTGCGCAATACTAGAGAGGCTAGCAATGATGGAAGGGTGAGAGTGCGTACAACCCATGGACTCAACATTAGTCATAAAGAATACACAAACTTATTGCAAAAATCTATTAGTCATCGAAACAAAGTACTACGCGCATGCTCCTAGGGGGATAGATTGGTAGGAAAAGATCATCGCTCATCCCCGACCGTCACTCATAAGGAAGACAGTCAATAAATAAATCATGCTCCGACTTCGTTACATAATGGTGCACCATACGTGCATGCTACGGGAATCACAAACCACAACACAAGTATTTCTACTAATCCACAACTACCCACTAGCATGACTTTAATATCACCATCTTTATATCACAAAACTATTGCAAGGAATCAAACATATCATATTCAGTGACCTACAAGTTTTATGTAGGATTTTATGACTAACCATGTGAATGACCAATTCCTGTCATCTCTCTAAATAGATATAAGTGAAGCAAGAGAGTTTAATTCTTTCTACAAAAGATATGCCCATGCTCTAACAAATATAAGTGAAGCAAAAGAGCATTCTACAAATGGCGGTTTTCTATGTAAAGAGAAACAGGCAATCCAAACTTCAAATGATATAAGTGAAGCGCATGAAGCATTCTATAAAGCCATACTCAAAAGGTATAAGTGAAGTGTAATGAGCATTCTATAAAGCAACCAAGGACTATCTCATACCAGCATGGTGCATAAAAGAAAAATGAAAATTAAATGCAAAAGACGCTCCAAGATTGCACATATCGCATGAACGAAACGAATCCGAAAACATACCGATACTTGTTGAAGAAAGAGGGGATGCCTTCCGGGGCATCCCCAAGCTTAGACGCTTGAGTCTCCTTGAATATTTACTAGCAAAAGGATCCGTGCGTTGCAACAGGAAAAAAGAATACCACGCTCTCTTCATTTACAAAAATATCTATAATCTGAGTATTTATAGTTACGGCCCAAACAAAGATGGTCTTTTCCTACAAAAGTAAAAGTTCAAGATTCCACATGTCTTCTATTAAAACATGACTTGCATGTAGATTTAATACATATACAGAAACGGGCAAGTGATCTTCAATTTCATCTCAAATCCTGACTTTGCTGAGATGTTCATCCACAATCCGGATCAGTACCGATATGAAAGAAAGATGAATAATGCACAGTTGATTAACATTGCACCATAGATAATATTTTTAATGGTTAATAGGTAAAATGACATCATATTCAGATTCTATATATTTTTCTAATCAAATTTCATATATAACATGTTAAATTTGGAGTTACGGTTTAGAAAATATCAGTATTTTTTTTAAAAATGTACTACGGGTTTAATGTCAAAAACATCAGGGAGTTTTCTATGAAATAGCATGACGGACCAAGAATACCTATTTCTTTTATTAGTAGCTATAGATTATTATTATTATTAATAATATTATTAGTACAAATGCCCGTGTGTTGCAACGGGCCAAAAAAATCATAAAATATGTGCTGTGTGACGGCGCGCGTCATTTTTTATATCCATTTCTGATAAACATCGGTACAAGTTTATAATGTTATCGATTTTCAGAGTATGACGCGTGGATGTAAATAAGTCACCCTAATAACTTTCATCTATGAAAGTGTAGTGGTGCATGGAATAGTCTAGTAATCGGTTCTATTTTTACTTTCCGAACAACACAAATATTTCTTTATTTTAAAATAATTAGACAATTTTGAAATTTTTAGTCTTTTTATTAGAATAGAAACATCTTTTGAAGATAAACATTTTTTTGAACACATGTTTTTTAGATATGAATTTTGAATTTTTTTTTGATAAATTTAAAATGGTTTAGTTAAAATAAATTGGAACATTTTTTGGGAGTTTTGTGCATTTTTAAAGAAGCGTGAACATATTTAACAGCATGACTTTTTAAAATAAGAAGAATTTGAAACACTATTTATCTTAAATAAGAAGAGTAGTTGTGCATTAAAGTTGAGAAATTTATTTTTTACTTTCCGAACAACATAAATACTTCTTTATTATAAAATAATTAGACAATTTTGAAATTTTTAATCTTTTTATTGGAACAGAAACATCTTTTGAAGATAAATTTTTTTTTGAACACATGTTTTTTAGATATGAATTATAAAAATTTTGTGATCAATTTAAAATGGTTTAGTTAATATAAATTGGAACATTTTTTGGGAGTTTTGTGCATTTTTAAACAAGCGTGAACATATTTAGCAGCATGAATTTTTTAAATAAGAAGAATTTGAAACACTATTTATCTTAAAGATAGACACACGCTTGGTGTCCGGAATTAAAAAAAGAATTGTTGGTGTCCAGACCATGTAGTGTAAAGTTGAGAACGTCATTGGTATGTCCTTTGATGGCTCCTCCTTCATCTTAGCACTATCATCTGGTGGAAAGAGCAATGGT
The DNA here is from genome assembly GCF_003073215.2 of Triticum urartu. NCBI lineage: Eukaryota > Viridiplantae > Streptophyta > Magnoliopsida > Poales > Poaceae > Triticum > Triticum urartu. The sequence continues at coordinate 670,215,228 of NC_053028.1, forward strand.
GTAAGTGTTTCTAGCGGGATATACAGACGACGAAATTGTTATATACTATTTGAGAGTTTAATAACTAATCAAAAGTTTTTACTTAGAATTTTCAAAAGATTTAAATGCAATCAAATTTATTTTGAATGGAAGAGTAGTTGTGCATTGAAGTCGGATTGTTTATATACTTTTTTTGTTAATATTCGAAAGCAAACAGGTTTTTACTATGTTAATATATATATTTTTAAGAAAATTGGGTTGCTTGGTTTGCTAGATTATATAAAGTTCATTTTCTTTTGCACTACTTGAACTTGGCCCAAAGAACGAATCGCACTCACTCCCCATCATCACCATGAAAAAGGCAAATATGTTTTGGTAAACTTCATGTGGAGGCCACGTACACCATCCATCACGTGTACGCTCCTTGGAGCATTTCACTCAGTTTTAATGATTGTATCTGATAATGTGTTCATAAAATGTGGTAGGCATGAATATTAAACTATGATAGTTGCAAACAAACAACAGTAGGTAATTATAATAGGTCTTCCTTCAGGAAACAATTTGCAGTGGGTAGCACACATAGCATTATCCAGTAGCTTCTCTGGTCGGTGCAGCCATTTAAATAAGCAATAGAGCACAAAAAATCCCCACCGAGCTATCCTCTTGCACAGCGCCGCTCCTCATCACCAGCACCCAACAACAACCCACCCAGGAGCGCTGCTCCTCCTTCTTCGCCCTCCTCCACACCAAGAAGAATGGATCGAGCACGCGCGCAATCACACCTCCTCCGTCCTGCCCCTGATCTTGCCGACCTGAGCAACCTCCTCTCTCGGAGCCGATGATTCAGTCGTGCCCGGCCTACGTGTGCACCCCCTTCTCTCCAATCGCTCTCCTCTCTCCTTTCTCCCTTGGCCATGAGCGGGAGCCTCGCCGCATGCCGCGAGCGTCACCACGGGGACGTCGTCTGGTCGTCGCGCCGCCGCTGGCCAGAAGGATCTGATGATACGACGGGCGGGCGCCCGGACGCTACTGGTTGTGCTAATCCAATTTCTTTATGGAAGCACCACAATGCTGCGTGGATTGTAACCTCCTAGATTATTGGGGATTTTTTGTATTCCTTTGCTTCATCTTTTCACACTTCTGTGATTAATTCCTCTGTCCCATCACGTCCTTTGCTTGTTGACTTGCAACGCCGGCGATGTATAAATGTTGATGGTATTGGGTGCGAAGTAGCAAGGTGGGACTATTATTACCATAACAGGGCCTAAATCATCTTTTTTTTAAGAAAAGGTGAGCACCAGGGCCCCACATTGGTACAAGGGACGGCTCATGGGCCGTTTCGTTCGCTTGGCATTTTTCTTGATGGGCTGTTTCATAAAATCGGGGGGTAAGAAGTGAAGAAACGGTTTTAGTACCACATTGAATAAGTTTTCAAATTCAAAGTGAAAGCGTAAAATCACAGGAAAAAGCGCATTGTAACGGTGAACCCACGGAGTCAATCCGTGCTTTTTATTAGGGAGAGACTTGGGGTGCCTCACGCATCCCCAAGCTTGAGCTCTTGCCTCTCTTCCTTCTTCTCACATCGAGACCTTCTCGATCATCAAACACTCCATCCACACAAAACTCCAACAGAAAACTCGGTAAGATCCGTTAGTATAACAAAGCAAATCACTACTCTAAGTACTGTTAAAAACCAATTCATATTTTGTTTTTGCACTGTGTCTACTATAATATAACTTTTTCATGGCTTAATCCACTTATATAAATTGATAGTTTCATCAAAACAAGCAAACTATGCATCAAAAACGGAATCTGTCTAAAACAGAACAGTCTGTAATAACCTGAACATTCACCATACTTCTGATACTTAAAGAATTCTACCAAAATTAGGCAAAATAAACAATTTGTCTAGAAAGAAAGTGCAAAAAGAATCAGAACCATTTGAGGTTCCAGCTAAAAAATTAAAATCGCGCACTACAGCAAAAGTTTCTGTCCTGCACCGTACAAACCATCAAGCAAATGTAAACATCCTAAAGGCAAACCTTGGCACGTTCTTTTTATAATACAATGAAATTGTACAAGGGGATAATTATTTTTATTGAAAAGTTTCTGTAATCAAGATTCACAAAGTTGCCGTGAGCATGAACAAAGTTCAAGGAGCTCTCCCACTTCAACAATGCTTGTCTCTCTCACTTTCACTTTCCTTTTTGAAAAAGTTCTGGATTCCCCTCTTTATTTTTGTTGTTTTTAAACTATATTAAAGCACTCAACAGAAATAAATGTCTCTCTAAAACTTCCGGGTTGTCTCCCTGGCAGCACTTTCTTTCAAGCCATTAAGCTAGGCATATACAGCTCAAGTAGTGAATCCACCCGGATCCGAAGGTATATCAAAGCCAATTTTAATTAACAATGATTTGTAATTTAGTAGTGAGCACAAAGAAACATATATCATGTAACTACGAAGTCTAACTCTCTTCCTATGAATCGGCATGTCATAAAAGAACAATTCGTGCACACATAGTAAAGGCCAATGCATAGTATAAAAAGTTTCTTGCAATTTTATCATATGGGAAACATAGAGAGGTGGAGATATAGTTCCTCTCTCATAATAGTTGCAAGTAGGAGCAGCAAGCACATGCATATTATATTCATCAAAATCATCATGTGTGATGGTAAAAGTCAACCCATCAATATAATCCTTAATCGGGGTAAACTTCTCCGATATAGTGTAGTTGGGAGAATTCAAAAAGATAATAGGACTATCATGCGTGGGTGCAATAGCAACAATTTCATGTTTAACATAAGGAATTATAGCAAGTACATCTCCATAAGCATAATTCATATTGGTATCTTGGCCACGAGTATAGCAAGCATCATCAAAAAGGGATATTTCAAAAGAATCAACGGGATCATAGCAATTATCATAGCATTCATCCTTCGGTAAGCATGAAGGGGAATTAAACAATGTATGAGTTGAAGAGTTACTCTCATTAGAAGGTGGGCACGGGTGATCAATACGCTCTTCCTCCTTTTGTTCTTCGCTCTTCTGCTCATCTTTTTCATCCAATGAGCTCACAGTTTCATCAACTTCTTCTTCCATAGATTCCTGCAAAATATTTATCTCTTCTTGGACCGCGGGGACTTTCTCAATAAGTGCATTAATATCGGAATTGTATTCATAATTCTCATAGCAATATTTAAGGATAGCTAAATTTTCAGGTCTATAAACCGAATCATTAAGATCTTCAAACTCTTTAAACATAGATTCAATTTCATAAGCACCCATAAAAGCAACAAATTCTTCTATTTGTTCCACATCATAGTAATCATATATACCATTAGCATAAGAAGCTAAGGTTTTATTATCATTAAATTCGCATAAAAAGGGAAGGTGTGGAGCCTTCATCCTAGAGCAACAAGTATAATCATATCTCAAGCATAGTTGCCAAGCATACCAATTCAATATATAAATTGGATGCCATAATAGTTTCCCTTTTTGTGTCAAGCAGTAATCCTTAAAGTATGCACGTTGATCCAACGTAACTCCCATTACATAATTGAATGGGGTTTTCTCAGGATTATTAAAGTAGTACATAATATCTTTCACATAACCAACATCGAGGGTTTAGGAGGTTCCCCATCTCCATGAGCAGGAAGTACACCTAATTTTTTTGGTATTTCGTGTTCCATATCCATAACTAAAGATAAAGAACAACTAAGAACAGCAAATAAAAATTACTTAGTGATAAAGCAAACAAGCACACACGAGGATATTCACCCCACGCTATTGCTCCCCGGCAACGGCGCCAGAAAAAGGTCTTGATAACCCACAAGTATACGGGATCGCAACAGTTTTCGATAAGTAAGAGTGTCGAACCCAACGAGGAGCTAAAGGCAGAACAAATATTCCCTCAAGTTCTATCGACCACCGATACAACTCTACGCAGGGATGATGTTCGCTTTACCTAGAACAAGTATGAAACTAGAAGTACTTTGTAGGTGTTGCTGGATAGGTTTGGAAGATAATAAAGAGCAAGTAAGTAAAAAGTAGGGGATGTTTAGATAAAGACACAACTAAGTTAGGTTTAGTAAAGAGCTTGTTGTTACGAGAAAGTTATTTGTCCCTAGGCAATCAGTAACTAGACCGGTAATCATTATTGCCGTTTTATTTGAGGGAGAGGCATAAGCTAACATACTTTCTCTACTTGGATTATATGCACTTATGATTTGAACTCTAGCAAGCATCCGCAACTACTAAAGATCATTAACGTAAAACCCAACCATAGCACTAAAGCATCAAGTCCTCTTTATCCCATATGCAACAACCCCCTTACTCGGGTTTGTGTTTCAGTCACGCACGCAACCCACTATAAGCGAATCATGAACGTATTGCAACACCCTACAGCGGGGATCCCTCACGCTTGTGTGACACGGAGAGCACCATAGGACAGCACCAATAATAAAACATGCAACTCAAACCAATCTTGATCATCAAATAGCCCATAGGACAAAACGGATCTACTCAAACATCATAGGATAGCCATACATCATTGGAAAATAATATATAGCGTTGAGAACCATGTTTAAGTAGAGATTACAGCGGGTAAGAGAGAGGTTACACCGCTGCATAGAGGGGGGAAGAGTTGGTGATGATGGTGGTGAAGTTGTTGGTGAAGATTGCGGTGATAATGATGGCCTCCGGTGGCATTCCGGTGCCACCGGAAGCGAGGGAGAGAGAGCCCCCCCTCATTCTTCTTCTTCCTTTACATCCTCCCTAGGTGGGAGAAGGGTTTCCCCTCTGGTCCATGGCCTCCATGGCGTGGGAGGGGTGAGAGCCCCTCCGAGATTGGATCTGTCTCTCTGTCTCTCTCTATTTCTGTGTTCCCCGATTCTTCCCTTTCACTGTTTCTTATATTCCCGGAGATCCGTACCTCCGATTGGGCTGAAAATTTAACACGATCTCTATCCGAATATTAGCTTTCTTGCGACGAAAGAAGGGCATCAACAACCTTACGGGGTGGCCACGAGGGTCAGGGGCGCGCCCCCTGCCTCGTGGCCCCCTCGGGCACCGTCTCACGTGGATTTTTCTTCCCAAAAAATCATATATATTCCCAAAAAAATCTCCGTCAGTTTCTATCCTGTTGGAATCCGTTTGATATGGATATTCTGCAAAAAAACATGCAACAAACAGGAACTGGCACTGGGCACTGGATCAATATGTTAGTCCTAAAAAAAGTATAAAAAGTTGCCAAAAGTATATGAAAGTTGTAGAATATTGGCATGGAACAATAAAAAATTGTAGATACGACGGAGACGTATCAGCATCCCCAAGCTTAATTCCAGCTCGTCCTCGAGTAGGTAAATGATAAGAAAGATAATGTTTGATGTGGAATGCTACGTAGCATAATCTTGATCATGTAATCTAATCATGGCATGAATATTAAGACATGAGTGATTCAAAGCAATAGTCTATCATTTGACATAAAAACAATAATATTTCAAGCCCACTAATAAAGCAATCATGTCTTTTCAAAATAACATGGCCAAAGAAAGTTATCCCTACAAAATCATATAGTCTGGCTATGCTCCATCTTCACCACACAAAATATTCACATCATGCACAACCCTGATGACAAGCCAAGCAATTGTTTCATACTTTTGATGTTCTCAAACCTTTTCAACTTTCACGCAATACATGAGCGTGAGCCATGGACATAACACTATGATGGAATAGAATGGTGATTGTGGAGAAGACAAAAAGGAGAAGATAGTCTCACATCAACTAGGCGTATCAACTGGCTTTGGAGATGCCCATCAATAGATATCAATGTGAGTGAGTAGGGATTGCCATGCAACGGATGCACTACGAGCTATAAGTGTATGAAAGCTCAAACTAGAAACTAAGTGGGTGTGCATTCAACTTGCTTGCTCATGAACACCTCGGGCATTTCAGGAAGCCCATCATCGGAATATACAAGCCAAGTTTTATAATGAAAATTCCCACTAGTATATGAAAGTGATAACTAAAGAGTCTCTCTATATGAAGAACATGGTGCTACTTTGAAGCACAAGTGTGGTAAAAGGATAGTAACATTGCCCCTTCTCTCTTTTTCTCTTATTTTTTTGGTGAGCTTCTTTGGCCTCTTTTCTGATTTGTGCTTCTTTGGCCTCTTTTTTTTTTATTTGTAAAGTCCGGAGTCTCATCCCTACTTGTGGGGGAATCATAGTCTCCATCATCCTTTCCTCATTGGGGCAATGCTCTAATAATGATGATCATCACACTTTTATTTACTTACAACTCAATATTGCAACTCGATACTAGAACAAAGATATGACTCTATATGAATGCCTACGGCGGTGTACCAGGATGTGCAATGATCTAGCGTAGCAATGACATCAAAAAACGGACAAGCCATGAAAACATCATGCTAGCTATCTTACGATCATGCAAAGCAATATGACTATGAATGCTCAAGTCATGTATATGATGATGATGGAAGTTACATGACAATATATCTCGGAATGGCTATGGAAATGCCATGATAGGTAAGTATGATGGCTGTTTTGAGGAAGGTATATGGTGGGTTTAAGGTACCGGCGAAAGTTGCGCGATACTAGAGAGGCTAGCAATGGTGGAAAGGTGAGAGTGCGCATAACCCATGGACTCAACATTAGTCATAAAGAACTCACATAATTATTGCAAAAATCTATTAGTTATCGAAACAAAGTACTACGCGCATGCTCCTAGGGGGATAGATTGGTAGGAAAAGACAATCGCTCGTCCCCGACCGCCACTCATAAGGAAGACAATCAATAAATAAATCATGCTCCAACTTCGTTACATAACGGTTCACCATACGTGCATGCTACGGGAATCACAAACCTCAACACAAGTATTTATACTAATCCACAACTACCCACTAGCATGACTTAATATCACCATCTTTATATCGCAAAACTATTTCAAGGAATCAAACATATCATATTCAGTGATCTACAAGTTTTATGTAGGATTTTATGACTAACCATGTGAATGACCAATTCCTGTCATCTCTCTAAATAGATATAAGTGAAGCAAGAGAGTTTAATTCTTTCTAAAAAGATATGCCCATGCTCTAACAAATACTCCCTCCGTTCCTAAATACTTGTCTTTCTAGGCATTTCAACAAGTGACTACATACGAAGCAAAATGAGTGAATCTACACTCTAAAATATGTCTACATACATCCGTATGTAGTAATCATTTGAAATGTTTAGAAAGACAAATATTTAGGAACGGAGGGAGTATAAGTGAAGCAAAAGAGCATTCTACAAATGGAGGTTTTCTATGTAAAGAGAAACAGGCAATCCAAACTTCAAATGATATAAGTGAAGCGCATGAAGCATTCTATAAAGCCATACTCAAAAGGTATAAGTGAAGTGAAATGAGCATTATATAAATCAACCAAGGACTATCTCGTACCAGCATGGTGCATAAAATAAAAATGAAAACTAAATGCAAAAGACGCTACAAGATTGCACATATCGCATGAACGAAATGAATCCGAAAACATACCGATACTTGTTGAAGAAAGAGGGGATGCCTTCTGGGGCATCCCCAAGCTTAGATGCTTGAGTCTCCTTGAATATTTACTTGGGGTGCCTCGGGCATCCCCAAGCTTGAGCTCTTGCCTCTCTTCCTTCTTCTCACATCCAGACCTTCTTGATGATCGAACACTCCATCCACACAAAACTTCAACAGAAAACTCGATAAGATCCGTTAGTATAATAAAGCAAATCACTACTCTAAGTACTGTTGAAAACCAATTCATATTTTGTTTTTGCATTGTGTATACTGTAATATAAATTTTTCATGGCTTAATCCACTAATATAAATTGATAGTTTCATCAAAACAAGCAATCTATGCATCAAAAATAGAATGTGTCTAAAACAGAACAGTCTGTAATAATCTGAACATTCACCATTCTTCCGATGCTTTAAAAATTCTACCAAAATTATGAAAAATAAAAAAAGATTATAGAAAGACATTGCAAAAATAATCAGGACCATTTGACGTTCCATCTAAAAATGTAAAATCGTGCACTACAGCCAAAGTTTATGTCCTGCACCGTACAAACCATCAAGCAAATGTAAACATCCTAAAGGCAAACCTTGGAACATTATTTTTATAATACAATGGAATTGTACAAGGGGATAATTATTTTTATTGAAAAGTTTATGTAATCAAGATTCACAAAGTTGCCATGAGCATGAACAAAGTTCAAGGAGCTCTCCCACTTCAACAATGCTTGTCTCTCCCACTTTCACTTTCCTTTTTGAAAAAGTTTTGGGTTCCCCTCTTTATTTTTGTTGTTTTTAAACTATATGAAAGCACTCAACAGAAATAAATGACTCTCTAAAACTTCAGGGTTGTCTCCCTGGCAGCGCTTTCTTTAAAGCCATTAAGTTAGGCATATAGTGCTCAAGTAGTGAATCCACCCGGATCCCAAGGTATATCAAAGCCAATTTTAATTAACAATGATTTGTAATTTAGTAGTGAGAACAAAGCAACATATATCATGTAACTACGAAGCCTATCTCTCTTCCTATGCATTGGCATGTCATAATAGAACAATTAATGCACACATAGTAAAGGCCAATGCATAGTATAAACAGTTTCTTGCAATGTTATCATGTGGGAAACATAGAGAGGTGGAGATATAGTTCCTCTCTCATAATAGTTGCAAGTAGGAGCAGCAAGCACATGCATATTATATTCATCAAAATCATCATGTGTAACGGTAAAAGGCAACCCATCAATATAATCCTTAATAAGGGTAAAGTTCTCCGATATAGTGTAGTTGGGAGAATTCAAAAAGATAATAGGACTATCATGCGTGGATCCGATAGCAACAATTTCATGTTTAACATAAGGAACTATAGCAAGTTCATCTCCATAAGCATAATTCATATTGGCATCTTGGCCACAAGCATAACAAGCATCATCAAAAAGGGATATTTCAAAAGAATCAACGGTATCATAGCAATTATCATAGCATTCATCATTCGGTAAGCATGAAGGGGAATTAAACAATGTATGAGTTGAAGAGTTACTCTCATTAGAAGGTGGGCACGGGTGATCAATCCGCTCTTCCTCCTTTTGTTCTTCGCTCTCCTCCTCATCTTTTTCATCCAATGAGGTCACAGTTTCATCAACTTCTTTTTCCATAGATTCCTGCAAAATATTAGTCTCTTCTTGGACCGCGGAGACTTTCTCAGTAAGTGCATTAATATCGGAATTGTATTCATAATTGTCATAGCAATATTTAAGGATAGCTAAATTTTCAGGTGTATAAACCGAATCATCAAGATCTTCAAACTCTTTAAACATAGATTCAATTTCATAAGCACCCATAAAAGCAACAAATTCTTCTATTTGTTCCACATCATAGTAATCATATATACCATTAGCACAAGAAGCTAAGGTTTTATTATCATTAAATTCGCATAAAAAGGGACGGTGTGGAGCCTTCATCATAGAGCAACAAGTATAATCATATCTCAAGCATAGTTGCCTAGCATACCAAATCAATATATGAATTTGATCCCATAATAGTTTCCCTTTTTGTGTCAAGCGGTAATCCCTAAATTATTCACGTTGATCCAACGTTACTACCATTACATAATTGAATGGGGTTTTCTCAGAATTATTAAAGTAGTACATAATATCTTTCACATAACCAGCATCGAGGGTTTTAGGAGGTTCCCCATCTCCATGAGCAGAAAGTACACCTAATTTTTTTGGTATTTCGTGTTCCATATCCATAACTAAAGATAAAGAACAACTAAGAACAGCAAATAAAAATTACATAGTGATAAAGCAAACAAGCACGTACGAGAATATTCACCCCACGCTATTGCTCTTTGGCAACGGCGCCAAAAAAAGGTCTTGATAACCCACAAGTATAGGGGATCGCAACAGTTTTCGTTAAGTAAGAGTGTCGAACCCAACGAGGAGCTAAAGGCAGAATAAATATTCCCTCAAGTTCTATCAACCACCGATACAACTCTACGCATGCTTGATGTTCGCTTTACCTAGAACAAGTATGAACTAGAAGTACTCTGTAGGTGTTGTTGGATAGGTTTGCAAGATAATAAAGAGCAAGTAAATAAAAAGTAGGGGCTATTTAGATAAAGACACAACTAAGTTAGGTTTAGTAAAGAGCTTGTTGTTACGAGAAAGTTATTTGTCCCTAGGCAATCGATAACTAGAGCGGTAATCATTATTGCAATTTTATTCGAGGGAGAGGCATAAGCTAACATACTTTCTCTACTTGGATCATATCCACTTATGTTTTTAACACTAGCAAGCATCCGCAACTACTAAAGATCATTAAGGTAAAACCCAACCATAGCATTAAAGCATCAAGTCCTCTTTATCCCATACGCGACAACCCCCTTACTCGGGTTTGTGTTTCAGTCACTCACGCAACCCAGTATAAGCGAATCATGAACATATTGCAACACCCTACAACGGGGATCCCTCACTCTTGCGCGACACGGAGAGCACCATAGGACAACACCAATAATAAAACATGCAACTCAAACCAATCTTGATCATCAAATAGCCCATAGGACAAAATGGATCTACTCAAACATCATAGGATAGCCATACATCATTGGAAAATAATATATAGCGTTGAGCACCATGTTTAAGTAGAGATTACAGCGGGTAAGAGAGAGGTTACACCGCTGCATAGAGTGGGGAAGAGTTGGTGATGATGGCGGTGAAGTTGTTGGTGAAGATTGCGGTGATGATGATGGCTCCCAGTGGCATTCCGGTTTCACCGGAAGCGAGGGAGAGAGAGCCCCCCTCATTCTTCTTCTTCCTTGACCTCCTCCCTAGGTGGGAGAAGGGTTTCCCCTCTGGTCCATGGCCTCCATGCCGTGGGAGGGGCGAGAGCCCCTCCGAGATTGGATCTGTCTCTCTGTCTCTATCTGTTTCTGCTTTCCCCGATTCTTCCCTTTCACCGTTTCTTATATTCCTGGAGATCTGTAACTCCGACGAGGGTCAGGGGCACGCCTGCCCCCCTAGGGCGCGCCCCCTGCCTCGTGGCCCCCTCGGGCACCGTCTCGCGTGGATTTTTCTTCCCAAAAATCATATATATTCCAAAAAAAATCTTCATAAGTTTTTATCCCGTTTGGACTCCATTTGATATGGATATTCTGCGAAACAAAAAACATGCAACAAACAGGAACTGGCACTGGGCACTGGATCAAATATGTTAGTCCCAAAAATAGTATAAAAAGTTGCCAAAAGTATATGAAAGTTGTAGAATATTGGCATGGAACAATCAAAAAATATAGATACTTCGAAGATGTATCATCTAGCTACCCTTCCTTATTTCTTGCCCGGCCCCCATGGATGACTTCATAATCATCTTCATCACCTTGCCACCGATAGCCATCCATGAAACCATGCAGGAGCAGGTGGTCCCGCACCTGTTTGGAATCCAGGTCCGTAAGGCTCTTCAGCTTGCATCTTCGACATGGACATCTTATCTCCGTCTCGTTCTTTTGAAGCATCTCGGCCTTCGCAGAGCTCAAAAACCTATTCACGATGCCTTCCGTCATCGTGCGGACCATGGTCGCCTGCGGGGTAGAGAAAAACGATATTATAGAACCAAAAAAAATTGGCATGACTTTGCCTAAAAATAGGACCAAAAAGAATGCATAGTGCCAAATTCTCGCCGAAACAGAAATGAATCAACATTCCGGCAAAATATTGGCAACTATCGCATTTCAAATACCGCTACCTGCAAACACAAAGATATGCAACACCACAAACATACGTAGATCTAGGCCATAAAAAGTGTGTACATTGTAGGGGGAAAAGTAGATCTAGAACATAAAGAAAGCTTTCCCCTTACTTACCTATCAAAAAAAGGAATTTAACCACTTAATTTGGGTGAATCTATGGTGCAAGAGGTGAGGAGGAGGAGGCAGCCGAGACCAAGCTTGGTAGAGGTGGAGAGAATGAAGTGGGGCAAGTGAGTGTGGTAGGTGGCTGTCAAAAATATCTAGCTGCTCTCAGGTTACCAATGGCGCACCACCTAGGAATCCGCCATTGGTAACCAGGGTTACTAATGGCGCACCTGGTGTGTGGTGCGCCATTACTAGTTCTGAAAAAAAATTGAAAAAAAATTGTTAGTAGTGGCGCACCATGGGTGTGGTGCACCATTACTAGTTAAAACTAGTAATGGCGCACTTTCCCCTGGTGCGCCACTGCTAAGTCTGGGAAGGGTGTGGGGCCAGGACAAAACTAATAATGGCGCACCACGCACCAGGTGCGCCATTAGTAATATGGCCATTAATGGAGCACCTATATCTGGTGCGCCACTGCTATATAGAAGTGGCACACCACATACATGGTGCGCCATTAATGTCCATATTAGCTATAGCCGTTTTTCTAGTAGTGTGTCCCTTTCTGTCACTGGTATTGAGCATCGCAAGATCGAAACCTCTCCCATTGGAAGAAAAATCAATCTACTTGGCCAAACCAAATCAATAGATCGGAGAGAAATACAAAGCTATAACAATCATTCATAAAAGAGTTCAGAGATGACTCAAATAATACTCATAGATAATCTGATCATAAACTCGCAATTCATCAGATCCAAACAAACACACCACAAAAAGTGATTACATCAAATAGAACTCCAATAACATCAAGGATAACATTGTATTGAAGATCAAAAAGAGTGAAGAAGCCATCTAGCTACTAACTATGGACCCATAGGTCTGTGCTAAACTACTCACACATCATCGGAAGGGCAGCAAGGTTTATGTAGAGCCCCTCCATGATTGTTTCCCCCTCCGTGGAGTGACGAAAAAGGCCCCTAGATGGGATCTCTAGGGAACAGGAACTTGCGGTGGCGGAAAAAGTATTTCGGGTGGCTCTCTGTTGGTTTCCCCATTTTAGAGAATTTATAGAGGCGGGATAGGTCAAATGGAGTAAAGGTGGGACCACGAGGCACCTGGGCACGCCTTCCCCCTAGGCGTAGGTGTGCCCTAGTGGCTCGTGGACACCTCCTTCATCTTCTGACTTCCTCCCGAAGCTTCTAGTGTCTCTTTTGTCCAGAAAAAATCTCCAAAAAGTTTCGGGGCATTTGGACTTCGTTCGGTAGTGATATTCTGGAAAACCAAAAACAGGCAAAAAACAGCAACTAGCACTAGGCACTAAGATAATTGGTTAGTCCAAAAAAGAATAATCGCTTGTAAATTTATATAAAACATCCAAGATTGATACTATAATAGCATGGAACAATCAAAAATTATAGATAGGTTGGAGACGTATCACACCGCAAGCTGGAGAATGGTATGAATCGTCCCGGTTTGACAGCCGGGGCAAATGTATCCGTGAAGTCAACGCCAGCGCACTATCGAAAACCATGAACCACCCAACACGTTTTATAGCGGTCGAGTGTACCGTCGGGATGAAACTTGTGCTTGAACACCCACTTCAAGTATCTAGCTCTAGCTTTAATAGATTGGGCTACAACTCCGAGTGCCCATTAGCGTGGACACGGCTTTTCGAATAGATAAACTTCCCTGCAGGGGTGCACCAACTTACCCAACACGCTCAATTAACTCTTGCCGGACACACTTTTCTGGGTCATGCCCGGCCTCGGCTGATCGGCACACCATAGTCCTACCTAGACTTAACAAAGAGGTCATCACGCCGGTATGCATCCTAAGCGCTCAGGGGTCTTGGGCCCATCTCCCTTTGCACTCTTGTGCGTTGTGTACGCGGCCTGGAGCAGACACACCCCCTCATACAAGCGCATGTGGTTACCGTCCAACCGGGCATGCATCACTCAGTCGCTGATGTCCGAAGAGCTTTTAGAGAATCGTACGATGCCGAATGCCTATACTTATTCCTGTGTGTTGGTTAGTGTGAAAAGGCCAAGGGCCTACTCAGATCACATATGCAAACCCATTAGTGTCTTGGGAGCGCGCGGAGACGACCAGTGATCCTATCACCCCGCCTCGAGGACTTACGACAAGGGTCAGGCTCATCCCTCTCTAGGGCGGTCTACCTTCCCGGTCGTGCCTCATAATTATCTGGCGGGTACCCTCTAGGTCAACCCGACTCACATGTGACTGTCACGAACTCAGGTCTGAACGAAATATGCCCTAGAGGCAATAATAAAGTTGTTATTTTATATTTACTTATATCATGATAAATGTTTATTATTCATGCTAGAATTGTATTAACCAGAAACTTGATACATGTGTTGATACATAGACAAAACACCGTGTCCCTAGTAAGCCTCTACTAGACTAGCTTGTTAATCAAAGATGGTTAAGTTTCCTAACCATACACATGTGTTATCATTTCATGAACAGGATCACATCATTAGGAGAATGATGTGATGGACAAGACCCATCCGTTAGTTTAGCATAATGATCGTTCAATTTTATTGTTATAGATTTCTTCGTGTCATATATGTATTCCTTTGACTATGAGATTACGCAACTCCTGGATACCGGAGGAATGCCTTGTGTGCTATCAAACGTCACAATGTAACTGGGTGATTATAAAGATGCTCTGCAGGTATCTCCGAAGGTGTCTTGATGGGTTGGCTTGAATCAAGATTAGGATTTGTCACTCCGAGTATCGGAAAGGTATCTCTGGGCCCTCTCGGTAATGCACATCATGATAAGCCTTGCAAGCAATGTGACTAATGAGTTAGTTACGGGATGATGCATTACGAAACGAGTAAAGAGACTTACCTGTAACAAGATTGAACTAGGTATGAGGATACCGATGATCGAATCTCGGGCAAGTAGCATACCGATGACAAAGGGAATTACGTATGTTGTCATTACGGTTTGACTGATAAAGATCTTCGTAGGATATGTAGGAACCAATATGAGCATCCAGGTTCCGCTGTTGGTTATTGTCAGAGAGGTGTCTCAGTCATATCTACATAGTTCTCGAACCTGTAGGGTCCGCACGCTTAACGTTCGATGATGATTTTGTATTATATGAGTTATGTGATTTGGTGACCGAATGTTGTTCGGAGTTCCGGATGATAACACGGACATGCCGAGTAGTCTTGAATTGGTCGAGAGGTAAAGATTCATATATAGGACGATAGTATTCGGACACCAGAAGTGTTCTGGGGGTACCGGGTACGTATCGGGTCACCGGAAGGGGTTCCAGGCAACCCCGGCAAGCTATATGGGCTTAATGGGCCAAGAGTTGGACACACCAGCCACAAAAGGGGCTGGTGCGCCCCCTATAGGCCGAATAGGAGGAGAAGGAAAGGAAGGGAAGGGAGAAGGAAAGGGGAGGATTCGACCTCCCCCTTTGCTTCCCTCCCCCCTCTCTTTCCTTTCCCCTCCGATGGACATGGAAGGGGGGAGGCCAACTTGGAGGAGGCGTCCAAGTAGGATTACTCCTACTTGGGGCGGCCCTTGCAGACCCTCTCCCTCTCCCACCTATATATATGTGGGGAGGGCACTGCTAGAACACACATTGATTCCTAGCAGTGTGCGGCGCCCCCCTTCACAGTTTACGCCACCGGTCATATTGTCGTAGTGCTTAGGCGAAGCCCTGCGCGGATCACTTCACCATCACCGTCACCACGCCGTCGTGCTGACGAAACTCTCGCTCGGCCTCAGCTGGATCTAGAGTTCGAGGGACGTCACCGAGCTGTACGTGTGCAGATCACGGAGGTGTCGTGTGTTTGGTACTTGATCGGTTGGATCCCGAAGACGTTCGACTACATCAACCGCGTTACTAAACTCTTCCGCTTTCGGTCTACGAGGGTACGTGTGTTGGGGAATGTAGTAATTTCAAAAAAAATCCTACGCACACGCAAGATCATGTTGATGCATACCAACGAGAGGGGAGAGTGTTGTCCACGTACCACTAGTAGAAAAAGTGCCTTTAGTGCCGGTTCCAGAACAGGGACTAAAGGGGGAGGCTTTAGTACCGACCCTTTACTCCCGGTTCCAGAACCGGGACTAAAGGCCCTCCGCGTGGCCGTTGCCTGGAGGTCCACCTTTAGTCCCGGTTGGTAACACCAACCGGTACTAAAGGATATTTTATGATTTTTTTTTAAAAAAATTTGAATTTTTTGAATTATTTTAACCTCTAATCTCTAATCACCACTCATCACTGCTCAATTTAACCTTTAATCTCTAATCACCCCTCATCATTCCAAATCATCTAACTTCCCGAACGGTCACCCATCCTCTCACTACTCCAACCTGAGCACGCTTAACTTTCGGGTTCTATTCTCCCTCGTTTCCAAGTCTGCACTTGTTGTTTTCCTGACAATAGTAAGATGGCAATCCTATTAACCCTCAGGAATTTAGCTCGAGCATGAAGTCACACATTTCACTGTTTGAGTTTGAAAGTATTGTTCTAAAAATCAATAATTATTTAGTTACGCTAATATTTCTTGAATAAGTAGTTTGACCACAGTTTGACCATAGTTGACCAAAATTTAAAAAAACTGAAATGATTATTTAGTAACACTAATATTCTTGAATAATTATTTAGTAACAGTAATACTTCTCGAATAAGTAGTTTGACCATAGTTTGACCAGATTTAACAAAAATTCAAAAAAAACTGAAATTTGAGCATAACTTTTTTCCTTTTAAAATTTGAGGATTCTAAAAATTTGCAAACAGGCCGTAGGCCATCCCCATCGGATGCGGATTTTCGTTCCCAACATTTTGATATATTATACGCTTTTTTTCGACATCGTATGCAAAAATTATAGCCGTTTTACATTTTCCCTACATTTTTTGCAAAACATGTCCAAATTTAAGTTTTTAAATTTTCCTAACTAGTAGATGTAGTAACATAACTACCTCTCGAAAGATTTTAAATTTTGAAGTTTCTATCATTTTCTTTTGCTTTTTACAAAACTGAAAAGGCGATGCACCGGGGGGGGGGGTTAGGATTTGAAAATTGCACCATTAGTACCGGTTCGTGCCACGAACCGGTACTAATGGGCATCGCACCCTTTAGTACCGGTTTGTGCCACGAACCGGGACTAAAGGTCCCATTTGAACCGGGAGTAATGCCTGTATGGTGCCCTCACCGCTTAAACCGGGACTAATGCTCACATTAGTCCCGGTTCGTAATGCAACCGGGATTAATGCTCTTCTCTGGCTGGACCAAAGCCCCTTTTTCTACTAGTGTACCCTTGTAGACCGGAAGCGGAAGCGTTATGACAACGCGGTTGATGTAGTCGTACATCTTCACGATCGACCGATCCTAGTACCGAACGTATGACACCTCCGCGATCTGCACACGTTCAGCTCGGTGATGTCCCGCGAACTCACGATCCAGTAGAGCTTCGAGGGAGAGCTTCGTCATCATGATGGCGTGATGAAGGTGATGATGAAGCTACCGGCGCAGGGCTTCGCCTAAGCACTACGACGAATGACTGAGGTGGATTATGGTGGAGGGGGGCACCGCACACGGCTTGGAACAATCAACTTGTGTGTTCTAGTGTGCCCCCTACCCCCGTATATAAAGGAGCAAGGGGGAGCGGGCCGGCCTTGGGGCGCGCCAAGGAGAGGGGGGAGTCCACCTCCTAGTGGGAGGAGGACTCCCCTTTCCTAGTCCAACTAGGAAGGAGGAAGGGGGAAGGAAGGAGAGGGAGAGAGGGAGGAAAGAGGGGGCGCCGCCACCCCCCCTCCTTGTCCAATTCGGACTCCCAAGGGGGGGCGCGGGGCCAGCCCTAGGCCCTCTCCTCTCTCTCTCTCCCACAAGGCCCATGTTGGCCCATTATATCCCCCAGGGGTTCTGATAACCCCCCGGCACTCCGATAAATATCCGGTGACCCCCGGAACTCATCCGGTGTCCGAATATTGTCGTCCAATATATCAATCTTTATGTCTCGACCATTTCGAAACTCCTCGTCATGTCCGTGATCACATCCGAGACTCCGAACTATCTTCGGTACATCAAAACACATAAAATCATAATATCGATCGTCATCGAACGTTAAGCGTGCGGACCCTACGGGTTCGAGAACTATGTAGACATGACCGAGACTCATCTTCGGTCAATAACCAATAGCGGAACCTGGATGCTCATATTGGTTCCTACATATTCTATGAAGATCTTTATCGGTCAAACCGCATAACAACATACGTTGTTCCCTTTGTCAATGGTATGTTACTTGCCCGAGATTCGATCGTCGGTATCTCAATACCTAGTTAATTCTTGTTACCGGCAAGTCTCTTTACCCATTCCTAATGCATCATACCGCAACTAACTCATTAGTTACATTGCTTGCAAGGCTTATAGTGATGTGTATTACCGAGAGGGCCAGAGATACCTATCCGACAATCGGAGTGACAAATCCTAATCTTGATCTATGCCAACTCAACAAGTACCATCGGAGACACCTGTAGAACACCTTTATAATCACCCAGTTACGTTGTGATGTTTGGTAGCACACAAAGTGTTCCTTCGGTATTCGGGAGTTGCATAATCTCATAGTCAAAGGAACATGTATATGTCATGAAGAAAGCAATAACAATATACTAAATGATCAAATGCTAAGCTAACGGAATGGGTCAAGTCAATCACATCATTATCTAATGATGTGATCTCGTTAATCAAATGACAACTCATGTCTATGGTTAGGAAACATAACCATCTTTGATTCAACAAGCTAGTCAAGTAGAGGCATACCAGTGACATTTTGTTTGTCTATGTATTCACAGATGTACTAAGTTTTCGGTTAATACAATTCTAGCATGAATAATAAACATTTATCATGATATAAGGAAATAGAAATAACAACTTTATTATTGCCTCTAGGGCATATTTCCTTCAGTCTCACACTTGCACTAGAGTCAATAATCTAGATTATACAGTAATGATTCTAACACCCATGGAGTCTTGGTGCTGATCATGTTTTGCTCGTGAGAGAGGCTTAGTCAACGGGTCTGCAACATTCAGATCCATGTGTATCTTGCAAATCTCTATGCCCCCCTCCTTGACTTGATCGCGGATGGAATTGAAGCGTCTCTTGATGTGCTTGGTTCTCTTGTGAAATCTGGATTCCTTTGCCAAGGCAATGGCACCAGTATTGTCACAAAAGATTTTCATTGGACCCGATACACTAGGTATGACACCTAGATCGGATATGAACTCCTTCATCCAGACTCCTTCATTTGCAGCTTCCGAAGCAGCTATGTACTCCGCTTCACACGTAGATCCCGCCACGACGCTTTGCTTAGAACTGCACCAACTGACAGCTCCACCGTTCAATAAACACGTATCTGGTTTGTGACTTAGAGTCATACGGATCAGTGTCAAAGCTTGCATCGACGTAACCATTTACGACGAGCTCTTTGTCACCTCCATAAACGAGAAACATATCCTTAGTCCTTTTCAAGTATTTCAGGATGTTCTTGACCGCTATCCAGTGATCCACTCCTAGATTACTTTGGTATCTCCCTGCTAAACTAATAGCAAGGAACACATCAGGTCTGGTACACAACATTGCATACGTGATAGAGCCTATGGCTGAAGCGTAGGGAACATCTTTCATTTTCTGTCTATCTTCTGCAGTGGTCGGGCATTGAGCCTGACTCAACTTCACACCTTGTAACACAGGCAAGAACCCTTTCTTTGCTTGATCCATTTTGAACTTGTTCAAAATTTTGTCAAGGTATGTGCTCTGTGGAAGTCCAATTAAGCGTCTTGATCTATCTCTATAGATCTTAATGCCCAATATATAAGCAGCTTCACCGAGGTCTTTCATTGAAAAACTCTTATTCAAGTATCCTTTTATGCTATCCAAAAATTCTATATCATTTCCAATCAATAATATGTCATCCACATATAATATTAGAAACTAGCAGTGTGACCTGCGCATTGTTAAACTATATTATTTCCCTTACAAAATTTGACTGATTGGTATCTATCATATCATAACTAAGGTATAAGTCTTGTGAAAACATGATTGCAATTGGAGAAATGTTTTCATTTGGTAAAAGTCGACAACAAATTACAAATGTCATTGAAGTCATGTCTTGGCATGTAAGACCATGGACTTTTATGTAGGTCTCAAACTTTTCCTCTTGCACTGTTATTAAGTTCCCCGTAAATGCTAATGCTATCTATCTATTATCTATTATATAATTAAGACAAAAGCAAAACGAGTCTTCACGTTCGTCCACATATGCTAATATTATTTCCACCATCTGATAAAAAAAATAACGGCTGAGATTTAAAAGTTTTTACGTAACATATTCATGTGCGCACACCAACATATTAAGCTGTCACGTTGTCACGTATATGTGTGTAAGCATATATAATTAAGATATATACATATATGTGCGACAGACATGTAGTCCAAAAAAAAGATAGACATGATTAGTCATATATGGATATAACCGGACTCAAGCTGCAGGAATAAGAATCCAAATAGGACTCTTTTTACGTCAAGGTCATGTGCCTCTTTCCATGGGTTACCCCCGGCGGCTAGGATTTCAATTTACTGACGATGTACAAACATTAGCTCACGCACACAGTTCTCGAGGACTAACACGTCGGAACCAGCTTCGGTGCCAACGAAACCGCTGAAGATCTCGAAGAAGCAGGATGAGTTGGTGGTGGGCAACAAGTACGACACCAAGGAGCACTATGTGGGCGGTGCCTCCTCAACAACCTGCTCACGGACGACGACGCGGATGGCAAGACCAGGTACATGATATTCAGCCCCGAAGATCCACGTCATGGCTGATATGTTCGATCATGGACGACTGAGGTGAATCTTGATGACTGGGTTCATGACGATGGATTTGTTTGCTGGGGCGAAGGAGTCGATCAGGGTGACCATTGGGACATGGATGGCTTGGACAAGAATGGGAGGCCGCACAAGCTGCGTCTCTACTCCGTCGCTAGAGGTAGTCTGTTGGACTCTATAGATGCAAGGCGTGGCTACCAGCTCCCTATCTATGCAGCCGTTTTCTCCATATCAATTGTTGACGTCTCTCGACCATCTGCGCCTTGCACATGCCCTCTCACATTACCGCTGCTTCTAGGCGATGATGCATTGTTTTGGAAAGCCGGTAGTGCACACCGAGATACACCTGCAGTCTTTGCAGCCAAAGCTGAAATATTTTGTTCATACAGAAGTGGACCTGCCAGGCCTACAGATGGTAGAGCAAATTAGTGAAATAGTTAGTCTGGCTCCTAAAGAAATAGCGGGATTGATGGATAATGGACTTTTGTGTCGTTGCAACAAATTGAATTCAAGACGGACGTGCTCGGAATCCTCGGATGCTCCAGTGTCTCCCACACGACATCTCAACATGGGTGAGACCATCACAGGATGTTGTGATGAGCTCTTCTTGATATATCTAACCGAAGATCCTTTGGGTTGCAGGAAGGCGAGTTATCATCTGTGGCCTGCAACTAACAGAGATATAACAAATCTTGCAAACAGAATTTGATAGTATGTGCAACAATTATCAAAGATCCTAGCTAAAGCCTCCATGAACATATCAAATGACCTATAGAAGAACAGAATTCAGCAGTACAGATTGTGAGGTTTGAAAATATTTGAATCACAAATAGGAAAGCAACAATCATGCATGTGTAACTTTTTCTTTGGTGAAGGCATATGTATTACTACCATATTCAAAATCTCTAACACCTATATCTTTGGTAGAGAAGATATCTGACATCCAGTTGTCTCAAATTATTTTTCAAAACAATGTTAACATAGTGCCTTATTAACGGACATCTCATATAGATTGCAGGGAGATAGTAAAGTACCTAGAAGGATGAAGAGCAGATGTGGGGAATATACGGCTGCGTTCCCCCCAAAATCCCCCTTCTGTTGTTTGTTCAGATGTGTTCCTTCAATTGTATGGATGGCTAATTACAATTCATGCTTTTTACTGTCAAGCTTTTCTCATCGAGACGAAGGAGATAGCATGTGACCAACGGCCAGTAGATGGTGGTCATTGAGATCAATGTAGTAAGGTCAAACACCATGTTCTTTGTTCACATGTGTTCCTTCAATTGTATGGATGGATAATTACAATCCCTGCTTTCTAGAGTCAAGCTTTTCACATCTAGGCGAAGGAGATAGCCTGTGATCAACGGCCAATAGAAGGTGGCCTCCAAGATCAAAGTAGTAAGGTCAAACACCATGGGATTAAGTTTGTATATGAGAAGGAGAAGACACTTGTACGCACCTAGTTTGAAATCTGCGAGCACTTACACGGGAGGATGTTTTGGCTGGCTGGCAAACTTCGGTGTCAAAGTCGAGTACACAGCCAGGCAGCGCTGTAGTGGATTCCTGCATCAGCTTCCTGTTGGAGACAATGAAAATCTGAGTGCTTGCCGCGGCCGTGGTGCTTAATCCTCACCACTCGGAGAGAGATCTTGGCTCGTGTTTCTGAGATGGCGAACAGGCTGTCCATCATCCTGGAACTCGTCGACGGCTCAGCGCTGGATCAGAAGGAGCTGGATCAGAAGGAGAAGATATCTTCTCTCTATATTTGTTTGCCTCTCTTAGATTATGCGGAGAACGACACGGAGAAGAATTTGTGTGCACCTAGGGGAAGTGTTCTTTTGACATGGCTTAGGGAAAGCTTTCTTGTGCGCGCGTCAGGGAAAGCCTATTTTTACATGGCCTAAGGAAAGTTCCTTGTGGGTCCCATGAATTGCTCCTAGGTTTGTACTAACGACAGTATTTTTCCTATAGGAACGTGACAATAGTTTATTTGTACACCATTATTATCGTACATCTCTCACAATCATCATCATTATCGGTGTGGTGGCTCGTGCATTCGTGGCTGTAGATTTATTACATAATCTCATGCAGACGTTTCGTTATTAATTTTTCCTTTGATGATAATTCTGGTTCAATTATGTTCATCTATATATTGGCTTTTTCATATGTAAAAATATAATAAATGGCTATACAAAATTGAATTCCAAGGAAACATGATACTTATCTTGATAGAATCATTTTTACTCTTTAGTCCAAGGTAGTACTATTCTAATATACTTATCAAAATCATACTTATTTCAATAGATCCTCTACTCATCCTTTTATCAACCATACCTTTCTGGCAATTTAGTTACACTTAATTATTTTGCAATTTTAGCTTTCATGTATAATATATCAAAAATTAAATGACATATATAAAAATGTATATTGCAGTCAATATTATGTTACTTGCATGTCCAAACCATGCGCTTTTTCCTGTATTATTAGTGTAAAGAATATCAAACATTGACTGTGTGTTTAATTATGTGTCGTATATTTTTGAAAGGATGATGCATTTTTCGTTTGCATGTATATTGTATATGCTTTCTCGGTCTTCTCACGATTATTTCTTAAGAAAAATACTTAATTTATACTATCAACCATTGTGATTAGAACGCTCGCCCTTATTAAAAATTTGCAAGAATAAGAATATTATTTTTGGAATTAGATATTCACATATTTTGAGTATCAACTCTCCATTTAATATTCTTTGCCACTAATATTCTATTGTAGACATACTTTATTTATATACTGAAAAAAGTATATCAGGAATAAGTTTGCCGCACGTTCTATGACATGTACGTACACATGTACCCTTTTTTATCACGGTTGTTTTTGCCCATGGGTCATGGGTGCAGGTAGTTTCTTATCCCACGTGAAGGGCTAGTATAGCAGTCCATATTTATTAATTTGATATAAGTACATTCTATTTTTTGACCAAGATCATTGATAATTCAGATGTATGAAGTAGTATTGTGATCGAACTCTTGTTTTTGTGGACTCTCGGACTGTTTATATTTGGCAGGCGTGACTTTTTAATTGACATGACGTGCCTCGTCTAGCTGGTTTGGCAGCAGTGATTTTTTTTTTCACGGGAGCTGTCGGCTTTGCTTTACAATGCCAACATATGTCAACACCTAATGTTCTAGGACTGATATTTTTAATAGAAAATACATCTGACTTGCCGAAAGATGTGGCAAACAATTGTTACGTGACAGGCCACATTATTTGTCCAAAGATATATTTGTATGTAACGCTACATCTATTTAATCTTGACCGTTAATATATAAAATTGACGATCAAGATAATTTAATATATGTGGACAAACGTGATGTTTTGTTTGACTCTTGTTTTAATTATATAATAGATAGATAGATGCTACAGAGGTCCCACTCACTTTCTTGTAAATACAACATTCTCCAAAAGTCTGTATAAAACCATATGCTTTGATCACACTAGCAAAACGTTTATTCCAACTCCGAGATGCTTGCACCAGTCCATAAATGGATCGCTGGAGTTTGCACACTTTGTTAGCATCCTTTGGATCGATAAAACGTTCAGGTTGTATCATATACAACTCTTCTTTCAGAAATCCATTCAGAAATGTAGTCTTTACATCCATTTGCCAAATTTTATAATCATAAAATGCGGCAATTGCTAACATGATTCTGACAGACTTAAGCATCGCTACGGGTGAGAAGATCTCAGCGTAGTCAACTCCTTGAACTTGTCGAAAACCTTTCGCAACAAGTCGAGCTTTGTAGACAGTAACATTACCGTCAGCGTCAGTCTTCTTCTTGAAGATCCATTTTATTCTCGATGGCTTGCCGATCATCGGGCAAGTCAACCAAAGTCCACACTTTATTCTCATACATGGATCCCATCTCAGATTTCATGGCCTCAAGCCATTTTGCGGAATCTGGGCTCATCATCGCTTCCTCATAGTTCGTAGGTTCGTCATGGTCAAGTAACACGACCTCCAGAACATGATTACCATACCACTCTGGTGCGGATCTTACTCTGGTTGACCTACGAGGTTCAGTAGTAATTTGATCTGAAGGTACATGATCATCATCATTAGTTTCCTCACTAATTGGTGTAGGAGTCACAGGAACAGATTTATGTGATGAACTACTTTCCAATAAGGGAGCAGGTACAGTTACCTCATCAAGTTTACCTTCCTCCCACTCACTTCTTTCGAGAGAAACTCCTTCTCTAGAAAGGATCCATTCTTAGCAACGAATGTCTTGCCTTCGGATCTGTGATACTGTAGGGGAACGTAGTAACTTCAAAAAAATTCCTACGCACACGCAAGATCATGGTGATGCATAGCAACGAGAGGGGAGAGTGTTGTCCACGTACCCTCGTAGACCGAAGGAGGAAGCGTTAGCAGAACGTAGTTGATGGTCATACGTCTTCACGATCCGACCGATCAAGTACCGAACGCACGGCACCTCCGAGTTCAGCACACGTTCAGCCCGATGACGTCCCTCGAACTCCGATCCAGCCGAGTGTTGAGGGAGAGTTTCGTCAGCACGACGGCGTGGTGACGATGATGATGTTCTACCGACGCAGGGCTTCGCCTAAGCACCGCTATAGTATTATCGAGGTGGACTATGATGGAGGGGGGCACCGCACACAGCTAAAAGATCAAACGATCAATTGTTGTGTATCTAGGGTGCCCCCTGCCCCCGTATATAAAGGAGCAAGGGGGGGGGGAGGTGCGGCCGGCCTAGAGGGGGCGCGCCAGGAGGAGTCCTACTCCTACCGGGAGTAGGACTCCCTCCCTTTTCCTTGTTTGACTAGGAGTGGAGGGGGAAAGAGGAGGGAGAGAGGAAGGAAAGGGGGGGCGCCCCCCTCTCCTTGTCCTATTCGGACTAGGGGGGAGGAGCGCGCGGCCCTGCCCTGGCCGCCTCTCCTCTTCTCCACAAGGCCCACTATGGCCCATTAAGCTCCCGGGGGTTTCCGGTAACCTCCCGGTACTCCGGTAAAATCCCGATTTCACCCGGAACACTTCTGATATCCAAACATAGGCTTCCAATATATCAATCTTCATGCATCGACCATTTTGAGACTCCTCGTCATGTCCGTGATCACATCCGGGACTCCGAACAAAATTTGGTACATCAAAACATATAAACTCATAATATAACTGTCATCGAAACGTTAAGCGTGCGGACCCTACGGGTTCGAGAACTATGTAGACATGACCGAGACACGTCTCCGGTAAATAACCAATAGCGGAACCTGGATGCTCATATTGGCTCCCACATATTCTACGAAGATCTTTATCGGTCAGACCGCAAAACAACATACGTTGTTCCCTTTGTCATCGGTATGTTACTTGCCTGAGATTCAATCGTCGATATCTCAATACCTAGTTCAATCTCGTTACCGGCAAGTCTCTTTAATCGTTCCGTAATACATCATATAGCAACTAACTCATTAGTTTTAATGCTTGCAAGGCTTAAGTGATGTGCATTACCGAGAGGGCCCAGAGATACATCTCCGACAATCGGAGTGACAAATCCTAATCTCGAAATATGCCAACCCAAGAAGTACCTTTGGAGACACCTGTAGAGCACCTTTATACTCACCCACTTACGTTGTGACATTTGGTAGCACACAAAGTCTTCCTCCGGTAAACGGGAGTTCCATAATCGCATAGTCATAGGAACATGTATAAGTCATGAAGAAAGCAATAGCAACATACTAAACGATCGAGTGCTAAGCTAACGGAATGGGTCAAGTCAATCACATCATTCTCCTAATGATGTGATCCCATTAATCAAATGACAACCCATGTCAATGGCTAGGAAACTTAACCATCTTTGATCAACGAGCTATAGTCAAGTAGAGGCATACTAGTGACACTCTGTGTGTCTATGTATTCACACATGTATTATGTTTCCAGTTAATACAATTCTAGCATGAATAATAAACATTTATCATGATATAAGGAAATAAATAATAACTTTATTATTGCCTCTATGGCATATTTCCTTCAGTCTTCCACTTGCACTAGAGTCAATAATCTAGATTACACAATAATGATTCTAACACCCATGGAGCCTTGGTGTTGATCATGTTTTGCTCGTGGAAGAGGCTTAGTCAATGGATCTGAAACATTCAGATCCGTATGTACCTTGCAAATTTCTATGTATCCCACCTGGACTAAATCCCGGATGGAATTGAAGCGTCTCTTGATGTGCTTGGTTCTCTTGTGAAATCTGGATTCCTTCGCCAAGGCAATTGCACCAGTATTGTCACAAACGATTTTCATTGGACCCGATGCACTAGGTATGACACCTAGATCGGATATGAACTCCTTCATCCAGACTCCTTCATTTCCTGCTTCTGAAGCAGCTATGTACTCCGCTTCACACGTAGATCCCGCCACGACGCATTGTTTAGGACTGCACCAACTGACAGCTCCACCATTTAATGTAAACACGTATCCGGTTTGCGATTTAGAATCATTCGGATCAGTGTCAAAGCTTGCCTCAATGTAACCGTTTACGATGAGCTCTTTATCACCTCCATAAACGAGAAACATATCCTTAGTCCTTTTTAGGTATTTCAGGATGTTCTTGACCGATGTCCAGTGATCCACTCCTGGATTACTTTGGTACCTCCCTGCTAGACTTATAGCAAGACACACATCAGGTCTGGTACACAGCGTTGCATACATGATAGAGCCTATGGCTGAAGCATAGGGAACATCTTTCATTTTCTCTCTACCTTCTATAGTGGTCGGGCATTGAGTCTTACTCAACTTCACACCTTGTAACACAGGCAAGAACCCTTTCTTTGCTTGATCCATTTTGAACTTCTTCAAAACTTTTTTCAAGGTATGTGAGGGAGTCCAGGATTAGGGGGTCTCCGGACAGCCGGACTCTATCCTTTGGCCGGACTGTTGGACTATGAAGATACAAGATTGAAGACTTCGTCTCGTGTCCTGATGGGACTCTACTTGGCGTGGAAGGCAAGCTAGGCAATACGGATATGTATATCTCCTCCTTTGTAACCGACCTTGTGTAACCCTAACCCCCTCCGGTGTCTATATAAACCGGAGGGTTTTAGTCCGTAGGACAACATACAATCATACCATAGGTTAGCTTCTAGGGTTTAGCCTCTCCGATCTCCTGGTAGATCAACTCTTGTAATACCCATATCATCAAGAATAAATCAAGCAGGACGTAGGGTTTTACCTCCACCAAGAGGGCCCGAACCTGGGTAAAACATCATGTCCCCTGCCTCCTGTTACCATCCGCCTTAGACGCACAGTTCAGGACCCCCTACCCGAGATCCGCCACTTTTGACACCGACATTGGTGCTTTCATTGAGAGTTCCTCTGTGTCATCGCCGTTAGGCTTGATGGCTCTTACTATCATCGATAGCGATGCAGTCCAGGGTGAGACTTTTCTCCCCGGACAGATCTTTGTGTTCGGCGGCTTCGCACTACGGGCCAGCTCGCTTGGCCATCTAGAGCAGATCGAAAGTTATGCCCCTGGCCACCAGGTCAGGTTTGGAAGCATAAATTACACGACCGATGTCCGCGGAGACTTGATCTTCGACGGATTCGAACCACAGCCTTGTGCGCCACGCGGTCACGATGGGTACGATTTAGCTCTGCCATCGGACCGTATTCAGGAGATCGCACTGGCAGCCGCTCTGTGCCTCAATTCGGAGCCAGTTGCGCCATCCATGAACGGGTGGATAGACCCCGTCACGGAGCCGTGTTGTCAAACTGCCGGATCCTTCTCCGGCCATGGACTCCGAACCGCCTGCGCCCGTTCCTGTCGAATTCGATTCGGCACCGATCATGGAGTTTACCTCCGCGGATATTTTTCAGCACTCGCCCTTCAGCGACATACTGAACTCATTAACGTCTCTCTCCTTGTCAGGAGGATCCTAGCCGAACTATGACCGACTGGATTGGGATGCGGATGACGAAGAAATTCGCCGCCCACCCACCACCCACTTAGTAGCCACTGTCGACGATTTGACTCCGAAGACATCGACGGTATGGATGACAATGCAGGAGACGAACAGGGACCACTGCCCACAGGGCACCAGACGCCCGCTTCATCACATGACGTATACATGGTGGACACATCAAAAGAAAACGACGACGAGGAATGGAAGGACACAACGAAGGCTTGTCCCCTCGAGAAGCAGTCAAAGCGGCGGCGTAAGCGCCGCCCCAAATCCCGCCTCGGCAGAAACAACGATCATAGACCCAGCGTTAGACCCAACGATCATATAGACCCAACGATCATATAGACCCAAATCCCGCTTCGGCAGAAACAACACAGGGTGAACAATCGCCGGACCAGGCAGCACGGAGAATCAAACGGAACAACCCAACTCTGTCAAAGATAATAATCCGGACGACATCACACCAG
The DNA here is from genome assembly GCF_003073215.2 of Triticum urartu. NCBI lineage: Eukaryota > Viridiplantae > Streptophyta > Magnoliopsida > Poales > Poaceae > Triticum > Triticum urartu. The sequence continues at coordinate 670,244,430 of NC_053028.1, forward strand.
ACAGACACCCAGAGCAACAGAATGCCCATCAAAGGCTTGTTGCCACCGCGAGGAGTCTAAAAAAGCAGAAGCAAAGGCTCAAGGCTGCGCAAGACACACTTAGAATCAGATGGAGTAAAGTACTCAACACAGCAGCGAAGTACGGCGGTAATCGCCACACCAAGAGCTACCCGAAGCGGAAGTTGCTACCTGAATTCGATGAGGAGGCCTTAGATCCCCTGCAACCAAAAATTAAAACGGCCATCCGGCCGGATAGACGACCTCACGGCCAACATAGAGCGGCAAACAACACCGCACATAAGCCAATACGTGATCCACGCGAGGGCTCGCATCAAAAGGACGGCGCAACCAGATCCATTTATGGACCATGCAAGCGCGCCCCAGCATACGATGCAACACAACAAACAACCGAACACCACGGTACACCCAGATACAGGGGTGCCGCACACCCCCTATGTTTCACCGACGAGGTGCTGGACCATGAATTTCCAGAGGGATTCAAACCCGTAAACATAGAGGCATACGACGGAACAACAGACCCTGGGGTCTGCATTGAGGACTATATCCTCCATATCCATATGGCTCGAGGAGACGATCTCCACGCCATCAAGTACTTACCCCTCAAGCTCAAAGGGCCAGCCCAGCACTGGCTTAAAAGCCTCCCCGAAAGCTCCATTGGAAGCTGGGAAGAGCTCGAAGACGCTTTTCGGGCGTATTTTCAAGGGACTTATGTCCGACCTCCGGATGCGGACGATTTGAGTCATATAACTCAATACCCCGGAGAGTCAGCCCGAAAGCTTTCGAACAGGTTTCCTACTAAAAAGAACCAAATAGTCGACTGTCTGAACGCCGAAGCCTTGGCAGCATTTAAGCACAGCATCCGAGATGAATGGCTTGCCAGACACCTAGGCCAAGAAAAGCCAAGAACAATGGCAGCATTAACAAGCCTCATGACCCGCTTTTGCGCGGGCGAGGACAGCTGGCTGGCCCGATGCAGCACCAGCGACCCAAGTACATCTGAAGTTAGAGACGAAAACGGGAAATCACGACGCAGCAAAAATAATAAGCGCCGGAATAAAGAAGACAGGCCGAAGAGCACGATGGTAAATGCCGAATTCAGAAGCTCTCGGCCAGGTCAGCAAAAGCCGCCCTCTAAAGTTGCCAGAGATGAACTGTCCAGCTTAAACAAAATTCTGGACCAAATATGTCAGATCCATAGCACCCCCAATAAACCTATCATACCCACAGAGAATGTTGGGTTTTCAAGCAGTCTGGCAAGCTCAACGCCGAACATAAGGGGTAGGATACACCAAGCGAAGACGAGGATGAGCCTCGCAAGCAAAACACTGGGGAACATAAGAAATTTCCACCAGAAGTCAAAATAGTAAACGTGTTACACGTGATAAAGGAGAGAAACAAAGTGGCACTCCCAGATAAATATGCCCAAGGGCCTATCAACGCGGAGTTCTGCCACTGGCCGTCTCAACCAATCACCTTCGACAATCAGGATTACTCAGTAAGTATCTGGAGCGCAGGATGGGCTGCCTTGGTATTAGATCCAATAAATGACGGATACCACATCACACGAGTCCTGATGGACAGCGGCAATAGCTTAAACCTGATATATCAGGACACAATCCGCAAAACGGGGATAGACCCAACGAAAATTTGCCACAGCAATACTACCTTTAGAGGAGTAACGCCAGGCCTAGGGGCTCATTGCACGGGCTCCCTGCTACTAGAGGTTATATTCGGCTTCCCCGATAACTTCTGTAGCGAAAATTTAACCTTCCACATTGCTCCGTTCCAAAGTGAAGCACTACTTGGACGCGAAGCTTTCGCTTGCTTTAATGCAATACCGCATTACGCTTCCCTCACGCTTAAGATGCCCGATCCACGTGGCATCATTACAGTAAATGGAAATATTGAGCGATCCCTGCGTGCCGAAGAGAGTGCGGCTGCCTTGGCAGGCGCACACTAAAGCGGCCTCACCAACTAAAGCATTTGATAGGTCGTCAAGACCACGGACACAGTTAGACGAGTCCGGCGCATCTATATGTAATTCATACAGGTTTGATGGCCACACCCCTATTACAAATACAAGGGGCTCAACGCACCCAGACAAGTGGCAATTTTTACTCATCTTGAACCGTACATGGTTTCTTTAAACCTACCTTTTTGCACGACAACTTTTCACCTAAGTTCCTCTCTTTTACAGATGACCATCGTGCTACACCCGTCCAGGATACGGCACAACAGAATCACATGCGCAGACGTGCAGAAGGGACCCGTTCCAAGGTTTCTTTTTAGATTAAGACCCTGCGTCAACCTTTTTTACTGTCTCTTGTTGATACACATCCCTCGGATTCTCAATACAATTGAGAAGGATGCTGACGTCTTGGCATGTAGCCACATCAGAATAATGCACGTACCTGGACACCAGGGGCTTATTACAAAGGGCACTATTTATGCCCGGTTTACACCATAAAGACCGAATACCTTAGGGAGTGTTCGTCGTAGCGAGTTTGGCCTTATATGCATCAGCTCCGAATCATGTCTTTGGTCAAATGTTGGGTTTGCCTGGCTCCTATGTTTTGCTGCCTTACGTTCCGCTCTATCGGCTAAGGCGGCACCAGGAGAACTACTGCGATTGTGCCCTGGTTCATCCGGACGAGCACCTCAGTAGAAAAAGCTGAAAACTGACTGTCATGATATAGCGCGAGACTGGTCAACCACTCGATGACCTATCGGAATCTTAGAATTCCTTCGCCTTAACGAAGGGACGTTTCCCGGCCAGGCATGTACGCACCCCGAATTCGTGTGAGTGTGGAGCCACCAGGGGCTATATAGTAGCCCCACTGTCAAACTCCTCTGGCTAAGTGAAAGTGTTAAAGCATTATAGTCCAGTTGCCTAGCTCGCTGCGCTATCACCTCCTTAATAGGACCAAGACGTTGGATTAAGTGTGAACACGCGTCTTCTGCGAACACCCCCGCATTATATGCGTGGGGGCTGAAGCCGACGACTGCAATCTTTCCAGATATACATATGTATACGTAAACGGTCGCACAGGAGGCATCATATTACCTTCGGGCAAAAGTATAAATACAGCTTCGATAAATTTAATAAAACATTGTTCTTACAATGGGAATACATGTCAGTCAAACATAATATTCTTCGAGCACTGGGCCTCTATCAAACGAGCACCCTCAAGAACTTCTTCAAAATAGTGCTCGGCAGCCACTCGGCCTATGGCCGAACCCTGCGCCGCAACAGTGGTAGCATCCATCTCCGCCCAGTTTGCTTTGACACGGGCAAGGGCCATCCGCGAGCCTTCTATGCACGTCGACCTCTTCATCGCATTGATGCGCAGCACCGCACCAAGGAACTGCTGCACTAAGCTGAAATAGCTATTCGGCTTCGGACTTTCCGGCAATAGATGATCTACAACGGACCTCATGGCGAGTCCGGACAATCTATTAAGTTCAGACCATTCAGCAAACTGATCAGTTAGTGGAAGCGGACGCTGTGGGACGTTAAACTGCGACCAGAATAGCTTGTCCACTTCACGATCTGTTTGATCTTGGAAGTATTCGGCCGCATCGACAGCACTCACCGTCAAATCCAGATATGCATATGCCGAACTCCACAACCGATCCAGAGGGGCATACCGCGGATCTCCGAACTTCCTCCGCCGCAAAAAGGGCTTCCCAGCCACAATATCACCAGCTTCACGCAGCTCCTCCTTCTTCGCTCTCATGGCAGAGCGGGTGTCTTTGGTCGCCATCATGGCCTTTTCGAGGTCCGTCGCCTTCACTCGGTTTTCTTCTTCAAAGAATTGGCAACGGTCGGCAGTGTCTTTAAACTTTACAGCCATCTTGGCCATCTTCTCTTTGCTCTCGCAATGCGCGGCCTTCTCGGCTCTTATCTCTTCACCCCCTTCAAAGCAGCCGCATTACTACTCCTTGCTTGTTCTTTCGCTCGGGCAAGTTCCGCCCGAAGGTTCTCCACGGTGGTAGCTCCATCTACAGTCAAAACATATTAAAGATACTGGCATCACGCTACTCTTACTATGTGACATTCACCAGAAAACATCACTTACCATGTGCCTCGTCAAGCCGCTTGTTAACAAGCTCGATGTCGGCATCCGCCTCATCCAGTTGCCACTTTAGTTCGGCAAACTCATTAGTCCGGCTAGCCGCCAGAGCTTCCACCACCTGCACATATAAGCAGTATGGTTATTACATGGGACTATGATCCTCTGTTTGCCGCCGCTCTCGGCAACAACCAGAGTCTCAGGGGCTACTATCTACACAGGGCACACCTAAAAATGTGTGGTACTATCACAAATGTATATCATTTTATGTACCTCAAAGCCCGTTAGTAGACTCATAAAGGCGTGATGCAACCCTCTTTCAACGGACGAAATCCTTTCCATCACCGTGCCCATCAACGTACGGTGTTATTCCGAGATGGTCGTTCGCTTTAGCAGATCCCTTAGTGCGTCCGACCGCATACCAGACGGCGCTGGACTCCTTTGTTTACCCTCTTCAAGAGCCAGATGCTGGGGACTTCGGGTGACTATAGGATTATCTTCTGGCCTCACCAGATCCGGAGAGGCCCTCCATGACGACACTTCAAGGTCGCCCGCTTCTTGAGCGAGGGAGTCCGGGGGAGGCGCTTCGCTCTCCATCATCTCCAGAAGAAGGTCCCCTAAAGACGAGCTCTGTTGAGAAGCGCTAAGATTCGAACTGCAAGATAAACGCTTCGGTTATTTTCCTTGGAAGTAAGGAAGAATATCTTTACTATTAAGTATTTTTTGATCACTTACGGTTCGTTAGAGGGCTGATCCCCACGCGGACTTTGTGCGGCAAGGGCACCCCCCGAGGCAGGACCCTTTGTTGGAGACTTCTTCTCCCGTTTGGAAGCCTTGGTTTCCGGATCTTCAGAGGCAGTCCTCTTCCTTCCCCGGAGCGAGAGAAGTTCAGAATCTTCCCCTTGGTTATCCTCCCTCACGGAGGCGCTCATTCCCTCGGTTGGAATTGGTAGCGATGGGGGCCCGCTTTCGCCCTCATTATTCCCCCCTTTATCTTCCTTTGAGGGCTCCGGGCAAGGTGCTATCTCAAGCATCTTTTCCAGTACCGGATTGTCCAAACCCTCGGGAAGGGGGGCCGAACACCGAATCATCTTCGCCTTTGTTATCCTGTCCTGGTCGAAGAGCGATTTCTCAGAATGACGTCATGATAAATGAAAGACGGTGTGTTCGGCTAGAGGATTACTTACTTGGTCGGCGGTGCGGTTGCTGCTCAGGCCCACGTCCTCGGTAGTATCCGGACACTCTATTTGGGGTCCGAAGAATGATTTATACATCTCCTCGTGCGTCAGGCCGAGGAAAATCTGAATAGTGCGCGGTCCTTCTAGGTTGAACTCCCACATGCGGAGGGGCCAGCGTTTGCATGGCTGGACTCGACGAACCAGCATGACTTGCACCGCCATAACCAGACTGAAATCTCCTTCGAAGAGATCTTGAATGCGGCTCTATAGTAAAGGCACGTCCTTGGCTGGACCCCAGCTCAGCCCTCCGCTAGTCCATGACATCAGTTGTGGTGGACGGCCCGAGCGGAAAGCAGGGGCAGCTACCCACTTGGCACTTCTGGGAGCTGTGATGTAAAACCACTCCTATTGCCATAATCCGGATACCTCTGGAAAGGAACCCTTCTTCCATGAAGCGCCAGCAATTTTGCTTGTTAGAGCGCCTTGGCACGCTGCGTGTTGCCCTTCAACTATCTTCGGCTTCACGTCAAAGGTCTTGAGCCACAGGCCGAAGTGAGGGGAAATGCGGAGAAAGGCCTCACAAACGACAATGAATGACGATATGTGTAGGAGGGAATCCGGGGCTAGATCATGAAAATCCAGCCCGTAATAGAACATAAGACCCCTGAGAAAGGGATCCAGAGGAAGGCCTAGTCCTCGGAGGAAGTGGGGGACGAACACGACGCTCTCGTTGGGTTCGGGAGTAGGGATGACCTGCGCTCGGGCGGGCAGCCTGTGTAAAATCTCGGCGGTCAGATATCTGGCCTCCCTCAACTTTTTGATGTCCTCCTCCGTGATGGAGGAAGGCATCCACCGGCCCTGGAGGCTGGATCCGGACATGATTGGAGATCCAAAGCACCTGACCTGGGTTTTGGGTGTTGGAACTCGAGGCGGGGGAAGGATTCGATTGAGCACGGGAGGAAAAAAGTAAAAGCCTTGTCCCTTTATAAAGAGGGTGAATATCAAGCGTCCTCCCCGTAGCCGTTTGGGACTTGCCTAAAATCTAGGAGTCCTAGGCGCGGTTGGGTTACCCACGCCCGTATTGATGAGAATCTCGTAATAAGGGGAACACGATCTCTGCTTTGACAAGATGTGTCAAGAAACTGCCTCGCATTATGTGCGGGGCCAGTTAAAGAAAAACGGTTCGAATAATCACCGAGCCATGGCATGATGTCATGTTGCCAAAACGTGTCAGCAGATTAGATTTGTGGAAATATTATTCTCTCTACGGTGGTATGTGGAACTTATTTTGCAGGGTCGGACACTATCTTTTCATTCAAACTCTTCTGTGGTATATCTGGAGGAGGAACCCGCCTTGCAATGCAAAGACAACACTGCGCGCCGGACTCATCGTCATTGAATCCTAGTTCAGGGGCTACTGAGGGAGTCCGGGATTAGGGGGTCTCCGGATAGCCGGATTCTATCCTTTGGCCGGACTATTGGACTATGAAGATACAAGATTGAAGACTTCGTCTCGTGTCCAGATGGGACTCTACTTGGCGTGGAAGGCAAGCTAGGCAATACGAATATGTATATCTCCTCCTTTGTAACCGACCTTGTGTAACCCTAACCCCCTCCGGTGTCTATATAAACCAGAGGGTTTTAGTCCGTAGGACAACATACAATCATACCATAGGCTAGCTTCTAGGGTTTAGCCTCTCCGATCTCGTGGTAGATCAACTCTTGTAATACCCATATCATCAAGAATAAATCAAGCAGGACGTAGGGTTTTACCTCCATCAAGAGGGCCCGAACCTGGGTAAAACATCGTGTCGGTGCCTCCTGTTACCATCCGCCTTAGACGCACACTTCGGGACCCCCTACCCGAGATCCGCCGGTTTTGACACCGACAATATGTGCTTTGTGAAAGTCCAATTAAGCGTCTTGATCTATCTCTATAGATCTTGATGCCCAATATATAAGCAGCGTCACCGAGGTCTTTCATTGAAAAACTCTTATTCAAGTATCCCTTTATGCTATCCAGAAATTCTATATCATTTCCAATAAACAATATGTCATCCACATATAATATCAGAAATGCTACAGAGCTCCCACTCACTTTCTTGTAAATACAGGCTTCTCCCAAAGTCTGTACAAAACCAAATGCTTTGATCACACTATCAAAGCGTTTATTCCAACTCCGAGAAGCTTGCTGTCGGTGTCAAAACCGGTGGATCTCGGGTAGGGGGTCCCGAACTGTGTGTCTAAGGCGGATGGTAACAGGAGGCAAGGGACACGATGTTTACCCAGGTTCAGGCCCTCTTGATGGACGTAATACCCTACGTCCTACTTGATTGTTCTTGATGATATGAATATTACAAGAGTTGATCTACCACGAGATCAGAGAGGCTAAACCGTAGAAGCTACCTATGGTATGATTGTATGTTGTCCTACGGACTAAACCCTCCGATTTATATAGACACCGGAGGGGGCTAGGGTTACACAAGATCGGTTACAAGGGAGGAGATATACATATCCGTATTGACTAGCTTGCCTTCCACGCCAAGTAGAGTCCCATCCGGACACGGGACGAAGTCTTCAATCTTGTATCTTCATAGTCCAACAGTCTGGCCAAAGGATATAGTCCGGCTGTCCGGAGACCCCCTAATCCAGGACTCCCTTAGTAGCCCCTGAACCAGGCTTCAATGAAGATGAGTCCGGCGCGCTGTATTGTCTTCGGCATTGCAAGGCAGGTTCCTCCTCCGAATACTCCATGGAAGAGTTTGAACACAAGGTTAGTGTCCGGCCCTGCAAAACAAGTTCCACATACCACCGTAGAGAGAATAATATTTCCACCAATCTAATCTACTAACACGTTTTGACAGCATGACATCACGCCACGACCCGGTCATTATTCGAACCTTCTTTCTCAACCAGCACCGCACATATCGCGAGACGGTTTTCTTGACACCTCTTGTCAAATCAGAGATCGTGTTTCCCTTATCATGGGATTCTCATCAATACATACGTGGGTAACCCAACCGTGCCTGTTGGTATGACTCCTAGATCTTAGGCAAGTCCAAAACATCCATGAGGAGGACGCTTGATATTCACCCCTTTATAACGAGGACGAGGCCTTTTCTTTTTCCCTCTCGTGCTCAATCGAATCCTACCCCGCCTCGAGTTCTAACACCCAAAGCTCAAGTCAGGCACCTCGGACCTTCAACTATGTCCAGATCCAACCTTCAAGGTCGGTGGATGCCCTCCTCTGTAACAGAGGAGGACATCAAGAAGCTGAGAGAGGCCAGATATCTGACCGCCGAAATTTCACATAGGCTGCCTGCCCGAGGGCAGGTCATCCCTACTCCCGAACCCCCCGAGAGTGTCGTGTTCATCTCCCACTTCCTCCGAGGACTAGGCCTCGCTCTAGATCCCTTTGTCAGGGGTCTTATGTTCTATTATGGGCTGGATTTCCATGATCTAGCCCCGGACTCCCTTATTCACATCTCATCATTTATTGTCGTATGTGAGGCCTTCCTCCGCATTACCCCTCACTTCGGTCAGTGGCTCAAGACCTTCGATGTGAAGCCGAAGATGATCGAGGGGCGGCACGCAGAGTGCGGAGGTGCTTTAATAAGCAAAATCGCCGATGCTCCATGGCTAGAGGGTTCCTTCCCAGAGGTGTCCAGATTGTGGCAGCGGGAGTGGTTTTACATCACAGCTCCCCGAAGTGCCAAGTGGGTAGCCTCCCCCACCTTTTGGTCGGGCCCCCCACCGCAACTGATGTCATGGATCGGCGGGGGGCTGAGGTGGGGTCCAGCAAAGGACGTGCCAATACTGCAGAGCCGTATCAAAGATCTTTTTAGAGAGATTTCAGTCTGGTTATGGTAATGCAAGTTATGCTAGTTCGTGGAGTCCAGCCTTGCAAACGCCGGCCCCTCCGTATCTGGGAATTCAACCCGGAAGGACCACGAGCTATTCAGCATTTCCACGGCATGACGCTCGAAGAGATGTATAAATCGTTCTTCGGACCGCAAATAGAGTATCCGGACACCACCGAGGACGTGGGTCTAAGCTGCAACCGCCCTTCTGCCCAAGTAACTAATCCCATGGCCGAACCCACTATCCTTTTATTTATCATGGCATCATTCTAAAGAGTCGCTCTTTGACCAGGACTAGATAACAAAGGCGAAGATGATCAGGTGTTCGGGCCCCCTTGCTGAGGGCTTGGACAATCCGGTGCTGGACAAGATGCTCGAGCCGGCGCCTTATCTAGTGCCCTCAAAGGAAGATGAAGGGAGGAATAAAGAGGGCGAAAGCGGGCCTCACTCGCTACTTATTCCAACTGGGGGAATGAGCGCCTCCACGAGGGAGGATAACCAGGAGGAAGAATCTGACATTCTCTGCCCCCGGGGAAGGAAGAGGACTACCTCTGAAGATCCGGGAACTAAGGTTTCCAAAAGGGAGAAGAAATCTTCGTCAGAGGGTCCTGTCTCGGAAGGTATTCTTACCGCACAATGTCCGTGCGGGGATCAGCCCTCTACCGAGATGTAAGTAATTGAAAAGTACTTAATAGTGAAAATATCCTACCTTACTTCCGAATACAATAACCGATGCTTATAAATTGTAGTCTGGATCGTAGCCCTTCTCGACAGAGTTCATTTTCAGGGGATCTCCTTCCGGAGATGATGGAGAGCGAAACACCTCCCCTTAACACCCCGCCTCATGAGGCAGGCGACCTTGAAGTGTCGTCGCGGAGGGTATCTCCGGATCCGCCAAGGCCAGAGGATAACCCTTTGGCTACCCGGAATTCCCAGTATCCGGCTCCTAAGGAGAGCGGCAGCAAGGGTCCGGAACCATACAGTGTGCGGTCGGACGCACTGAAGGATCTTCTGGGGCAAGCGGCCGTCTCAGAAGCGCATCGTACGCTAATGGGTACGGTAATTGAAAGGATTTCATCCACTGAAAGCGGTTTGCACGAAGCCTTTATGAGTCTGCTGGAAGGCTTTGAGGTACGTGAAATAGTGTATGTTTTTGATAGTACCGCACATGTTAGGTGTGCCCTATGCAGACAATAGCCCCTGAGACTCTGGCTGTCGAGAACAGCGGAAACCCGAGGATCATATGCCCAGGTAATAACACGACTACCTTTATGTGTATGTGGCTGAGGCTACGATGGCTAGCCGAACTGATGGGTTTACCGAGCTAAAGCGGCAACTTGATGCGGCCAATGCCGATATCGTGCTTGTCAACCAGCGGCTTGACGAGGCACAGGGTGACTGATTTCTCTGGTGATTGTCACATAATAAGAGGAGCATGATGCCAGTATCTTAAATATGTTGTGACTGCAGATGGAGCTGCCACCATGGAGACCCTTTGGGCGGAGCTTGCCCGAGCCAAGGAGCAAGCAAGGAGTAGCAATGCAGTCACTCTAAAGGCGGCCGAAGAGTTGAGGGCCGAACAGGCCGTGCATTGCGAGAACAAGGAAAGAATAGCCGAAATGCTTATAGAGTTAAAAGATGCCGCTGACCGTTACCAACTTCTTGAAGGAGAAAGCTGAGCGAGGGCGACGGACCTGGAGAAGGCCCTAGTAGCTGCCAAGGAAGCCTGCTCCAAAATTAGAGCGACGAAGGAGGAGCTGCATCAAGCTGAAGATATCGTGTCTGGGAAACCCTTCTTGTTGCGAACTAAATTCAGAGATCCGAAGTATGCTCCTCTTGACCGACTATGGAGTTCTACGGATGCCTACGTGGATTTGGCTGCAAGTGCTGCTGATGCGGCCGAGTACTTCAAGGATCAGAAAGATCACGAAGTGGAAAGGCTATTCTGGTCACAGTTTCATGCTCCAGTCCGTCCACTGCTGTTGGATGAGCGAATGGCCGAGTGGGCCGAGCTCCATAGGTTGTCCGGACTTGCCATGAGGTCCATTGGGGACCATCTGTGGCCGGGAGGGCCAAGGCCGAATAGCTACTTTAGTTTAGTGCAATAGTTCCTTGGTGCTGTGCCATGCATCGATGCTGTAAACAGATCGGCGTGCATAGAGGGTGCGCGGATGGCCTTTGCCCATGTCAAGACATACTAGGCAGAGATGGAGGCCACCACTCTTGCGACCCAGGTTTTGGCCGTAGGCCGAGTGTCTGCCGAGCACTACTTTGAAGAAGTTCTTGAAGGCGCTCGTTCGATGAGGCTCAGTGCTCGAAGAATATTATGTTCTAGTGACATGTACTCCCATTTTAAAAACAATGTTTATTGAATTATCAAGGCTGTATTTATACTTTTCCCTAAAGTATTGTGATGCCTCATGTGCGTTCATTCATGTATATATGTATATAACCTGAAAGTTTGCAGTCGTCGGCTTCCGCCCCCATGCATATAATGCGGGGGTGTTCGCCGAAAACGCATATCCACACTTGATCCAATGTCTTGGTCCGTTAAGGAGGTGGTAGCACAGCGAACGAGGCAATCGGACTATATTGCTTTAACACTTTCACTTAGCCATAGGAGTTTGAGGGTGGGGCTACTATATAGCCCCTGGTACTTTTGCGCTCGTCCGAATATGGGGCGCGTGCGTACCTGACCGGGAAACGGCCCTGTTGGGGAACGTAGTAATTTCAAAAAAATTCCTACGCACACGCAAGATCATGTGATGCATAGCAACGAGGGGGGGAGTGTGATCTACATACCTAGTAGATCGACAACGGAAGCGTTTGGTTGATGTAGTCATACGTCTTCATGATCCGACCGATCAAGCACCGGAACTACGGCACCTCCGAGTTCTAGCACACGTTCAGCTCGATGACGATCCCCGGACTCCGATCCAGCAAAGTGTCGGGGAAGAGTTCCGTCAGCACGATGGCGTGGTGACGATCTTGATGCACTACAGCAGCAGGGCTTCGCCTAAACTCCGCTATAGTATTATCGAGGACTATGGTGGCTGGGGAGCCGCACACGGCTCAGGAATAGATCACGTGGATCAACTTGTGTGTTCTAGGGTCCCTCTGCCTCAGTATATAAAGGACCAAAGGGGGGGAGGCTGGCCGGCCACATAGGGCGCGCCAGGAGAGTCCTACTCCCTCTGGGAGTAGGATTCCCCCCCCCCCAATCCTAGTTGGAATAGGACTTGTGGAGGGGGAAAAGAGAGAGGGGGGCCGGCCCCCTCTCCTTGTCCAATTCGGACCAAGGGAGGGGAGGGGTGCGCGGCCCATGTAGGGCTGCCTCTTCTCTTTTCCACTAAGGCCCATCATGGCCCATTTAGCTCCCGGGGGGTTCCGGTAACCTCCCGGTACTCCGGTAAAATCCCGATTTCACCCGGAACACTTCCGATATCCAAACATAGGCTTCCAATATATCAATCTTTATGTCTCGACCATTTCGAGACTCCTCGTCATGTCCGTGATCACATCCGGGACTCCGAACAACCTTCGGTACATCAAAATGCATAAACTCATAATAAAACTGTCATCGTAACCTTAAGTGTGCGGACCCTACGGGTTCGAGAACAATGTAGACATGACCGAGACATGTCTCCAGTCAATAACCAATAGCGGGACCTGGATGCCCATATTGGCTCCTACATATTCTACGAAGATCTTTATCGGTCAGACCGCATAACAACATACGTCGTTCCCTTTGTCATCGGTATGTTACTTGCCCGAGATTCGATCGTCGGTATCCAATACCTAGTTCAATCTCGTTACCGGTCAAGTCTCTTTACTCGTTCCGTAATACATCATCTCACAACTAACTCATTAGTTGCAATGCTTGCAAGGCTTATGTGATGTGCATTACCGAGAGGGCCCAGAGATACCTCCTCGACAATCGGAGTGACAAATCCTAATCTCGAAATACGCCAACCCAACATGTACCTTTGGAGACACCTGTAGAGCTCCTTTATAATCACCCAGTTACGTTGTGACATTTGGTAGCACACAAAGTGTTCCTCCGGCAAACGGGAGTTGCATAATCTCATAGTCATAGGAACATGTATAAGTCATGAAGAAAGCAATAGCAACATACTAAACGATCGGGTGCTAAGCTAATGGAATGGGTCATGTCAATCACATCATTCTCCTAATGATGTGATCCCGTTAATCAAATAACAACTCTTTTGTTTATGGTTAGGAAACATAACCATCTTCGATTAACGAGCTAGTCAAGTAGAGGCATACTAGTGACACTTTGTTTGTCTATGTATTCACACAAGTATTATGTTTCCGGTTAATACAATTCTAGCATGAATAATAAACATTTATCATTATGTAAGGAAATAAATAATAACTTTATTATTGCCTCTAGGGTATATTTCCTTCAGTCTCCCACTTGCACTAGAGTCAATAATCTAGTTCACATCGCCATGTGATTTAACAGCAATAGTTCACATCACTATGTGATTAACACCCATAGTTCACATCGATATGTGATCAACACCCAAAAGGGTTTACTAGAGTCAGTAATCTAGTTCACATCGCTATGTGATTAACACCCAAAGAGTACTAAGGTGTGATCATGTTTTGCTTGTGAGATAATTTTAGTCAACGGGTCTGCCACATTCAGATCCGTAAGTATTTTGTGAATTTCTATGTCAACAATGCTCTGCATGGAGCTACTCTAGCTTATTGCTCCCACTTTCAATATGTATCTAGATCAAGACTTAGAGTCATCCAAATCTGTGTCAAAACTTGTTGGAAATATGCCCTAGAGGCAATAATAAATTGGTTATTATTATATTTCCTTGTTCATGATAATTGTTTATTATCCATGCTATAATTGTATTAATAGGAAACTCAGATACATGTGTGGATACATAGACAACACCATGTCCCTAGTAAGCCTCTAGTTGACTAGCTCGTTGATCAATAGATGGTTACGGTTTCCTAACCATGGACATTGAATGTCGTTGATAACAGGATCACATCATTAGGAGAATGATGTGATGGACAAGACCTAATCCTAAGCCTAGCACAAAGATCGTGTAGTTCGTATGCTAAAGCTTTTCTAATGTCAAGTATCATTTCCTTAGACCATGAGATTGTGCAACTCCCGGATACCGTAGGAATGCTTTGGGTGTACCAAACGTCACAACGTAACTGGGTGACTATAAAGGTGCGCTACGGGTATCTCCGAAAGTGTCTGTTGGGTTGGCACGAATCGAGACTGGGATTTGTCACTCCGTGTAAACGGAGAGATATCTCTGGGCCCACTCGGTAGGACATCATCATATGCGCAATGTGACCAAGGAGTTGATCACGGGATGATGTGTTACGGAATGAGTAAAGAGACTTGCCGGTAACGAGATTGAACTAGGTATTGGATACCGACGATCGAATCTCGGGCAAGTAACATACCGATAGACAAAGGGAATTGTATACGGGATTGATTAAGTCCTTGACATCGTGGTTCATCCGATGAGATCATCGTGGAACATGTGGGAGCCATCATGGGTATCCAGATCCCGCTGTTGGTTATTGACCGGAGAACGTCTCGGTCATGTCTGCATGTCTCCCGAACCCGTAGGGTCTACACACTTAAGGTTCGGTGACGCTAGGGTTGTAGAGATATTAGTATGCGGTAACCCGAATGTTGTTTGGAGTCCCGGATGAGATCCCGGACGTCACGAGGAGTTCCGGAATGGTCCGGAGGTAAAGAATTATATATAGGAAGTCCTGTTTCGGCCATCGGGACAAGTTTCGGGCTCATCGGTATTGTACCGGGACCACCGGAAGGGTCCCGGGGGTCCACCGGGTGGGGCCACCTGCCCCGGGGGGCCACATGGGCTGTAGGGGGTGTGCCTTGGCCTATATGGGCCAAGGGCACCAGCCCCAAGAGGCCCATGCGCCAAGAGTAGAGAAAAAGGGGAGAGTCCTAAAGGGGGAAGGCACCTCCGAGGTGCCTTGGGGAGGATGGACTCCTCCCCACCCTTGGCCGCACCCTTCCTTGGAGGAAGGGGCAAGGGCTGCGCCTCCCCCTCTCCCTTGTCCCTATATATAGTGGGGAAAAGGAGGAGCGAACCAATCTAAGGCCTGGCGCCTCCCTCTCCCTCCCGTGACACATCTACCTCCTCCCGCAGCGCTTAGCGAAGCCCTGTTGGAATCCCGCTACTTCCACCACGCCGTCGTGCTGCTGGATCTCCATCAACCTCTCCCTCCTCCTTGCTGGATCAAGGCATGGGAGACGTCTCTGTTCCGTACGTGTGTTGAACGCGGAGGTGCCGTCCTTTCGGCGCTAGGATCATCGGTGATTTGAATCACGACGAGTACGACTCCATCAACCCCGTTCACTTGAACGCTTCCGCTTAGCGATCTACAAGGGTATGTAGATGCACTCTCCTTCCCCTCGTTGCTGGTCTCTCCATAGATGGATCTTGGTGACACGTAGGAAAATTTTGAATTTATGCTACGTTCCCCAACAAAACTTGCATCGACGTAACTTTTTACGACGAACCTTTTTGTCACCTCCATAATTGAGAAATATTTCCTTATTCCACTAAGGATAATTTTGACCGCTGTCCAGTGATCTACTCTTAGATCACTATTGTACTCCCTTGCTTAACACAGTGTAGGGCATACAATAGATCTGGTACACAGCATGGCATACTTTATAGAACCTATGGCTGAGGCATAGGGAATGACTTTCATTCTATTTCTATCTTCTGCCGTGGTCGGGCTTTGAGTCTTACTCAATTTCACACCTTGCAACACAGGCAATAACTCTTTCTTTGACTGTTCCATTTTGAACTACTTCAAAATCTTGTCAAGGTATGTACTCATTGAAAAACTTATCAAGCGTCTTGATCTATCTCTATAGATCTTGATGCTCAGTGTGTAAGAAGCTTTACCGAGGTCTTTCTTTGAAAAACTCCTTTCAAATATTCCTTTATGTTTTCCAGAAAATTATACATTATTTCCGATCAACAATATGTTGTTCACATATACTTATCAGAAATGTTGTAGTGCTCCCACTCACTTTCTTGTAAATACAGGCTTCACTGTAAGTCTGTATAAAACTATATGCTTTGATCAATTTATCAAAGCGTATATTCCAACTCCGAGATGCTTGCACCAGTCCATAGATGGATCGTTGGAGCTTGCATATTTTGTTAACACCTTTAGGATTGACAAAACCTTCTGGTTGCATCATATACAACTCTTCTTTAGTAAATCCATTAAGGAATGCAGTTTTGTTTATCCATTTGCCAGATTTCATAAAATGCGGCAATTGCTAACATGATTCGGACAGACTTAAGCATAGATACGAGTGAGAAAATCTCATCGTAGTCAACACCTTGAACTTGTCGAAAACCTTTTGCGACAATTCTAGCTTTGTAGATAGTAACAATACTATCAGCGTCCGTCTTCCTCTTGAAGATCCATTTATTTTTCTATGGCTTGCCGATCATCGGGCAAATCCATCAAAGTCCATACTTTGTTCTCATACATGGATCATATCTCAGATTTCATGGCCTCAAACCATTTCGCGGAATCTGGGCTCATCATCGCTTCCTCATAGTTCGCAAGTTCGTGATGGTCAAGTAACATGACCTCCAGAATAGGATTACCGTACCACTCTGGTGCGGATCTCACTCTGGTTTACCTACGAGATTCGATAGTAACTTGATCTGAAGTTACATGATCATCATCATTAGCTTCCTCACTAATTGGTGTAGTAGTCACAGGAACAGATTTCTGTGATGAAGTACTTTCCAGTAAGGGAGCAGGTACAGTTACCTCATCAAGTTCTACTTTCCTCCCACTCACTTCTTTCGAGAGAAACTCCTTCTCTGGAAAAACTCCGAATTTAGCAACAAAAGTCTTGCCTTCGGATCTGTGATAGAAGGTGTATCCAATAGTTTCCTTTGGATATCCTATGAAGATTTACTTCTCCGATTTGGGTTCGAGCTTATCATGTTGAAACTTTTTCACATAAGCATCGCAGTCCCAAACTTTAAGAAACGACATCTTAGGTTTCTTGCCAAACCATAGTTCATATGGTGTCGTCTCAACGGATTTAGATGGTGCCCTATTTAACGTGAATGCAGCTGTCTCTAATGCATAACCCCAAAACGATAGTGGTAGATCGGTAAGAGACATCATAGATTGCACTATATCCAATAAAGTACGGTTATGACGTTCGGACACACCATTACATTGTGGTGTTCCAGGTGGCGTGAGTAGTGAAACTATTTCACATTGTTTTTAACTGAAGGCCAAACTCGTAACTCAAATACTCTTCTCTACGATCAGATCGTAGAAAATTTATTTTCTTGTAACGATGATTTTTCACTTCACTCTGAAATTCTTTGAACTTTTCAAATGTTTCAGACTTATGTTTCATCAAGTAGATATACTCATATCTGCTCAAATCATCTGTGAAGATCAGAAAATAATGATACTTGTCGCGAGCCTCAATATTTATCGGACCACATACATCAGTATGTATGATTTCCAACAAATCTGTTGCTCGCTCCATTGTTCCGAAGAACAGAGCCTTAGTCATCTTGCCCATGAGGCATGGTTCGCAAGCATCAACTGATTCATAATCAAGTGATTCCAAAAGCCCATCAGCATGGAGTTTCTTCATGCGCTTTACACGAATATGACCTAAACGGTAGTGCCACAAAAAAGTTGCACTATCATTATTAACTTTGCATCTTTTGGTTTCAATATTATGATTATGTGTATCACTACGATCGAGATCCAACGAACTATTTTCATTGGGTGTGTAACCATATAAGGTTTTATTCATGTAAACAGAACAACAATTTATTCTCTTACTTAAATGAATAACCGTATTACAATAAACATGATCAAATCATATTCATGCTTAACGCAAACACCAAATAACACTTATTCAGGTTCAACACTAATCCCGAAAGTATAGGGAGTGTGCGATGATGATCATATCAATCTTGGAACCACTTCCAACACACATCGTCACTTCACCCTTAACTAGTCTCTGTTTATTCTGCAACTCCCGTTTCGAGTTACTAATCTTAGCAACTGAACTAGTATCAAATACTGAGGGGTTGCTATAAACACTAGTAAAGTACACATCAATAACATGTATATCAAATATACTTATGTTCACTTTGCCATCCTTCTTATCTGCCAATCACTTGGGGTAGTTCCGCTTCCAGTGACCAGTCCCTTTGCAGTAGAAGCACTTAGTCTCAGGCTTAGGATCAGACTTGGGCTTCTTCACTTGAGCAGCAACTTGCTTGCTATTCTTTTTGAAGTTCCCCTTCTTCCCTCTGCCCTTTTCTTGAAACTAGTGGTCTTGTCTACCATCAACACTTGATGTTTTTCTCGATTTCTACCTTTGTCAATTTCCGCATTACGAAGAGCTTGGGAATCATTTCCGTTATCCCTTGCATATCATAGTTCATCACGAAGTTCTACTAACTTGGTGATGGTGACTAGAGAATTCTGTCAATCACTATCTTATCTGGAAGATTAACTCCCACTTGATTCAAGCGATTGTAGTACTCAGACAATCTGAGCATATGCTCACTAGTTGAGCGATTCTCCTCCATCTTTTAGCTATAGAACTTGTTGGAGACTTCATATCTCCCAACTCGGGTATTTGCTTGAAATATTAACTTCAACTCCTGGAACATCTCATATGCTCCATGACGTTCAAAACGTCTTTGAAGTCCTGATTCTAAGCCGTTAAGCATGGTGCACTAAACTATCAAGTAGTCATCATATTGAGCTAGCCAAATGTTCATAACGTCTGCATCTGCTCCTGCAATAGGTCCTTCACCTAGCGGTACATCAAGGACATAATTCTTCTGTGCAGCAATGAGGATAAACCTCATATCACGGATCCAATCCGCATCATTGCTACTAACATCTTTCAACACAATTTTCTCAAGGAACATATCAAAATAAACACAGGGAAACAACAACGCGAGCTATTGATCTACAACATAATTTGCAAAATACTACCAGGACTAAGTTCATGAGAAATTTAAGTTCAATTAATCATATTACTTAAGAACTCCCACTTAGATAGACATCTCTCTAATCCTCTAAGTGATCACGTGATCCAAATCAACTAAACCATGTCCGATCATCACGTGAGATGGAGTAGTTTCATTGGTGAACATCATTATGTTGATCATATCTACTATATGATTCACGCTCGACCTTTCGGTCTCCGTGTTCCGAGGCCATATCTGTATATGCTTGGCTCGTCAAGTAAAACCTGAGTATTCCGCGTGTGCAACTGTTTTGCACCCGTTGTATTTGAACGTAGAGCCTATCACACCCGATCATCACGTGGTGTCTCAGCACGAAGAACTTTCGCAACGGTGCATACTCAGGGAGAACACTTCTTGATAATTTAGTGAGAGATCATCTTATAATGCTACCGTCAATCAAAGCAAGATAAGATGCATAAAAGATAAACATCACATGCAATCAATATAAGTGATATGATATAGCCATCATCATCTTGTGCTTGTGATCTCCATCTCTGAAGCACCATCGTTACCGGTGTGACACCTTGATCTCCATCGTAGCATCGTTTTCGTCTCGCCAAGCTTGTGCTTCTACGACTATCGCTACCGTTTAGTGATAAAGTAAAGCATTACATCGCGATTGCATTGCATACAATAAAGCGACAACCATATGGCTCCTGCCGGTTGTCGATAACTCAGTTACAAAACATGATCATCTCATACAATAAAATTCAGCATCATGTCTTGACCATATCACATCACAACATGCCCTGCAAAAACAAGTTAGACGTCCTCTACTTTGTTGTTGTAAGTTTTACGTGGCTGCTACGGGCTTAAGTAAGAACCAATCTCACCTACGCATCAAAACCACAATGATAGTTTGTCAATTTGATCCGTTTTAACCTTCGCAAGGACCGGGCGTAGCCACACTTGGTTCAACTAAAGTTGGAGAAACTGTCACCCACAAGCCACCTCTATGCAAAGCACGTCGGGAGAACCGGTGTCGCATAAGCGTACAGGTAATGTCGGTCTGGGCCGCTTCATCCAACAATACCGCCGAACCAAAGTATGACATGCTGGTAGGCAGTATGACTTATATCGCCCACAACTCACTTGTGTTCTACTCGTGCATATAACATCAACATATAAAACCTAGGCTCTGATGCCACTATTGGGGAACGTAGTAATTTCAAAAAAATTCCTACGCACACGCAAGATCATGTGATGCATAGCAACGAGGGCGGGGGGGGGGAGTGTGATCTACATACCTAGTAGATCGACAACGGAAGCGTTTGGTTGATGTAGTCGTACGTCTTCACGATCCGACCGATCAAGCACCGAAACTACGGCACCTCCGAGTTCTAGCACACGGTGAGCTCGATGACGATCCCCGGACTCCGATCAGCAAAGTGTCGGGGAAGAGTTCCGTCAGCACGATGGCGTGGTGACGATCTTGATGCACTACAGCAGCAGGGCTTCGCCTAAACTCCGCTACAGTATTATCGAGGACTATGGTGGTTGGGGCGCCGCACACGGCTAAGGAATAGATCACGTGGATCAACTTGTGTGTTCTAGGGTGCCTCTGCCTCAGTATATAAAGGACCAAAGGGGGGAGGCTGGACGGCCACATAGGGCGCGCCAGCAGAGTCCTAGTCCCTCTGGGAGTAGGATTCCCCCCAATCCTAGTTGGAATAGGACTTGTGGAGGGGGGAAAAGAGAGAGAGGGGCCAGCCCCCTCTCCTTGTCCAATTCGGACCAAGGGAGGGGAGGGGCGCGCGACCCATGTAGGGCTGCCTCTTCTCTTTTCCACTAAGGCCCATCATGGCCCATTTAGCTCCCGGAGGGTCCGGTAACCTCCCGGTACTCCGGTAAAATCCCGATTTCACCCGGAACACTTCTGATATCCAAACATAGGCTTCCAATATATCAATCTTTATGTCTCGACCATTTCGAGACTCCTCGTCATGTCCGTGATCACATCCGGGACTCCGAACAACCTTCGGTACATCAAAATGCATAAACTCATAATAAAACTGCCATCGTAACCTTAATCGTGCGGACCCTACGGGTTCGAGAACAATGTAGACATGACCGAGACATGTCTCCAGTCAATAACCAATAGCAGGACCTGGATGCCCATATTGGCTACATATTCTACGAAGATCTTTATCGGCTAGACCGCATAACAACATACGTCGTTCCCTTTGTCATCGGTATGTTACTTGCCCGAGATTCGATCGTCGGTATCCAATACCTAGTTCAATCTCGTTACCGGTCAAGTCTCTTTACTCGTTCCGTAATACATCATCTCACAACTAACTCATTAGTTGCAATGCTTGCAAGGCTTATGTGATGTGCATTACCGAGAGGGCCCAGAGATACCTCTCCGACAATCGGAGTGACAAATCCTAATCTCGAAATACGCCAACCCAACATGTACCTTTGGAGACACCTGTAGAGCTCCTTTATAATCACCCAGTTACGTTGTGACGTTTGGTAGCACATAAAGTGTTCCTCCGGCAAACGGGAGTTGCATAATCTCATAGTCATAGGAACATGTATAAGTCATGAAGAAAGCAATAGCAACATACTAAACGATCGGGTGCTAAGCTAATGGAATGGGTCATGTCAATCACATCATTCTCCTAATGATGTGATCCCGTTAATCAAATAACAACTCTTTTGTTTATGGTTAGGAAACATAACCATCTTCGATTAACGAGCTAGTCAAGTAGAGGCATACTAGTGACACTTTGTTTGTCTATGTATTCACACAAGTATTATGTTTCCGGTTAATACAATTCTAGCATGAATAATAAACATTTATCATGATATAAGGAAATAAATAATAACTTTCTTATTGCCTCTAGGGCATATTTCCTTCAGGCCCTTCGTTAATGCAGAGGAATCCCAAAGATTCCGCTGAGTCATCAAGTGGTTGACCAGTCTCTCATTATATCATGATAGTCAGTTTTCGGCTTTCTCTACTGAGGTGCTCATCCGGGTGAACCAGGGCACAATCGCAGTAGTTCTCCCAATGCTACCTTAGCCGATATAACGGAACGTAAGGTACCAAAACGTGGGATCCGGGCAAACCCAACATTTGACCAAAGACATGATTCGGAGCTGATGCATATAGGGCCAAACTCGCGACGTCGAACACTCCCTAAGGTGTTCGGTCTTTATAATATATACCGGGCTAAATAGTGCCCTTAATAATAAACCCCATGTGTCCAGGTACGTGCGATATCCTGACGTGGCCACATGCCAATAGCGTCAGCATCCTTCTCGGTTGTGTGGAGTATCCGGAGGATGTGAACAACAAGAGACAGTAAAAAAGGTTTACGCAAGGTCTTAATCTAAAAAGAAACCTTTGGGCAGGTCCCTGCTGCACGTCTACGCCTTTGTCTCCATTGTGCCGTGTCCTGGACGGGTGTAGCACGATTGTCATCTGTAAAAGGAAAGAACTTAGGTGAAAGTTGCCTTGCCAAAAAAAAGAATTGGTTATTAATTGTCAATGAACTATCAAAATTCAAGAGAAGTCAGCTTGAGCCGGGCTGGCCCTGATTACACACGGGATGCCCCTGGTATCGTCTATGAGGGTTTGATCATCAAACCAATTTCATGTATGTGTGGTGGAGCACCGGACTTGTCTAACCGTGTTCGTGGTCTTGACGACCTATCATTTTTTCTGGTTGGTGAGGCCGTCTAGTTTGCGGCTGTTAAAGCCGCCGCATCCTCTTCCGCACGTAAAAAATGTTCGGTATTTCCGCTTACTATGATGATGCCACGTGGACCGGGAATCTTAAGCTTGAGAAAAGCATAATGCGGTATTGCATTAAAACGAGCAAGAGTCGTTCTTCCGAGTAGTGCTTGATAACCACTTCGGAATGGAGCGACGTGGAAAGTTAACCTTTCGCTTTGGAAGTTATCAGGAGAACCGAATACAACCTCTAGCAGTAGAGAGCCTGTACAACGGGCCTCTTGACCTGGTATTACTCCCTTGAAGGTAGTATTACTATGGTTTATTTGTGTCAGGTCTATCCCCATTTTGCGGATTGTGTCCTGATATATCAAATTTAGATCACTGCCGCCGTCCATGAGGACTCGTCTGAAATGGTACCCGTTTATTATTGGGTCTAACACCAAGGCCGCCAGTCCTTCATGCCGGATACTTGTCGCGTGATCCATACGATCGAAAATGATTGGGCAGGCCAACAAGGGGTTGGACCTAGGGGTGACGGGCTCTATGGCGCGTGTGTCTCGGAGTGCATGCTTGCTTCTCCTCTTTGTCACATGGATCACGTTTACCGTTTTAACCTCTGGTGGGAACTTTTTCTGTCCTCCGGTGGTTTGCTGGTGAGGTTCGTCCTCGTCTTCGCTTGGTGTCTCTTCCCCTTTGTGTTCGGCATTTAGCTTACCGGCTTGCTTGAAGACCCAACATTCTCTGTGGGTATGATTTGCAGGTTTGTCGAGGGTGTCGTGAATCTGAGAGAGCTTGTCAAGAATTTTGTTTAGGCTAGATTGTCCTTCTCTGCTGCCTTTGAAAGGCTTTTTCCGCTGACCTGGTCGAGAGCCCCTGAATCCGGCGTTTATCACCGTGTTATTTGGTCTACCTTCTTTATTTTGACGGTTGTTTTTGTTGCATCTTGGTTTTCCATTGCCATCCCTGACTTCAGATGTGCTTGGGTCGCTGGTGCTACTACGGACCAACCAGCTGTCTTCGCCTCATAAAAGAGGGTCATGAGGCTTGTTAGGGCTGCCATTGTTCTCGGTTTTTCTTGGCCGAGGTGTTTGGCGAGTCATTCGTCTCGGATGCTGTGTTTAAAAGCTGCTAAGGCTTCGGCGTCCGGACAGTCGACGATTTGGATCTTCTTAGTGAGGAACCTGTTCCAAAGCTTTCGGGCGGACTCTTCGGACTGTTGGATTATGTGACTTAAATCGTCTGCATTCGGAGGTCAGACATATGTCCCTTGAAAATTAGCCCGAAAAGCGTCCTCGAGCTCCTCTCAACTTCCAATTGAGTTTTCCACTACAAGAAATATGTCAACTTGTGACCCTCACTATTGGCCGCTGAAAGGTCATAGTTTTTCATTTGCGACCTTTTTGTGACCAAAAACAGAAGGTCAAAAGCTAGCAGTCGTAAACTGAAATTAACGACCTTCTCATAGAAGGTCGTTGAACCCATGACCTTTTGTTTTGGTCACGGGCTGTCTGCCCAGGCCACATCGGATCCGACGTGGCAATCTGACATGGCAAAATTACGACCAATTGAAAAGGTCAAAATTAGAATCGGCCCAGTCCAATTGGGTGTTTATATGGGCCGAGCCCATTAATTCAGCCAATTTAGTGTATTTTTTCTCATATTAATTTTGATCAAGTAGATGGGCCAAGCCCAACATTTCAGCCTCATTATTTTTGGGCCTAGGCCTTTTTATCTTCTTGGCCTTCACCTTTTCACAAATGATTTTTAAGCAATTTTGTTCATTTTTTCTGAATTGTTTGATTTGTGGCCTTTTTAGGGCCCAAATGGTATTTGTTTCATTTCTAATGTATCAACAATAAATGATCATCACCTAAAAAATAATAAATGATCAATATTTCCAGTATTTCAATCACACAAATTTTCACAAATGACGACCAAAATGAGTATATTATATATATTACAATCATGCCATAGTTCAGATCATCCAGGAATTTAGAACACCCAGGAACACCCAGGAAGTGCTGCTATGAAGTACAACACCCAGGAACATAAAACACACAGGAACATAAAACTAGCTATAAAGATGAAGCGTTCCCTTCTTTTAACTTCTTCAACCTAGAGCTCCTGTAGAAGAATGAAAATGATCATTATCATGGCTGCCAATTCAGAATGAAAGCAATATCTTCCAACAAAGAACATCTAGGAAAAGAATAATGAACAAAATAATAAACAGATACACAAGCAGCTAGGAGTCGATCCTGAAGCATGAGGGCATGGATAACAGTAGCAACCATGAGGAGTAAATATTAGCAAATATTATATTGGTGGAAAAAGGTAAATACCAGCAAGCTCTAAGAAGACTCCAAGAACTTGATGGCTCACAATACAATCATGTTTTCGATAGCAAATACTACTAGAATTAAGGCACTGAACATATTCTAAGAAGTATCAACATCATGGCAATAAAAATTAATAGTAGCAGCTAGTAGGACATCAATCGAACACAACTTAATAATCATTTGAACAATCGAGACAACAAGTTACAAAACAAGCATGTATTGACAGGATAGTTATCAATAGTATAGAACAGAACTAAATCGAACAGAACTAAATATGCAAACGACAAGTGTACAAAAGCTGTATATCCTGATACATACATGCTAACTGATTTATGTTTGGCCTTTAAAGCATTAGTACGCTTGTTACTCTTTTTAGAGAGACAGATTTCCAACAATCTAATGCAATTTGAAAAAGCAAAGCTAATATCAAAACATCCAAAGCACATCTAGAAAGCACTATAAGTTTTTTTTTGTAAAAAGTGAGTTACATGACTTAAAAGAAAATGCACTGCTAGCTGATTTTAATCTCCAACAGCAACGATTGAAGGCAGCTTCAGAACCCAAGTAATTCCTGCTAAAAAATTTAGTCTACAGTAACATGGATTAACTGCCAATCCTATGTAGAATCAGAACACATTCAAAATTATAATATGTTATAAAAAGCAAGCTCCCAAATGAATACAGATAGTAATATTAGTTGATTTTCCAAGCAATCATCCATGGACACACCACTACTATAGTAAGGGCATCTCTAGCCGTTGGCCCCCCAGGAGGGGCAAAAAATCGCCCCCTGGGGGCGCACCAGCGCTAAACCGCGCACTGGGGGCGTGATGCCCCCCAGTCGCGGCCCCCCACGGGTTTTTAAAATGTTCAAATTCGGCGCAAACACAACACAAACACGGGCGAGTTCGTTCAAATTTAAACATATTTTTAAAAAAAAGAAAAAACTACCGCAGGCTACCCCCACCGTCTCCCTCGCCGCCCGCCCACGCGGTTCTACATGCCGAGGAGGCTGTAGAACCGCGTGTAGTCACCGCCGTCGTCGTCTTCGTCGCCCCCGCCTACGCCTCCGCCGTCCCTGCTGCATCCCTCCCCCGGTTGGCGCGGCGGGTTGGACGGTCTGGGGGCGTCGTCGTCGTCGCTATTGAGGACGACGACACCGTCCTCGTCCTCGCGCCCACATTTGCGGGCGGCGATCTCCTCCAGGGCCCGGCGCTGCCGGATCATCTCCTCGCGCAGGTAGTCGTCGCGCGACCACCGCATGGCGTCATCTTCGGAGAAGCCGCGCCGGACTATCTCCTCGTACTCCGGGGGGAGGCTGGACTCCACCTTGGGCTCGACGAGGGCGCCGGAGCTGCGGGTACACGCGCTGACAGGCGTGTCCTGGGGCTCCGGCTTGACGGGGCAGAGGTGGAGGCAGGGAGAGCCGCCGGACGAGGAGGAGGACACCCCGGTCTCCATGCGCCTCGGCGTCCAAGAGCTTCCCCGGCGGCGTGAGAAGGACGGGGCAGCGGGGTACTCAAGGCGCGGCGTGTTGCCGCCCTCGATGTACTCGAGGACGGACTCCAACGTGCGCCCGGGCACGCCCCACCACTGACACCGGCCGGCGGCGTTGAACCTGCCAGAGGGCACGACGCCGTTGGTGGCCTCGAGCTGCTCGTCGTGTCGGCGACGGAAGTACGGCTCCCAGATTGGGCTGTCGGGGACGTACCGGGGCCCCTCCCTCGCGGCACGCAGCAAGGACGAGCGGATGCGTGCGATCTCCGCACGCCGCGCCGCGCCGGTGGGTACCGGGGGCACCGGCACGCCGCCGACGCTGATCCTCCACGCCCCGGGCACCCGCATGTCCGGCGGGACCGGGTACTCGGCCTCGAAAAGGAGGCGAGCCTCGTCCTCGTGCAGATGACGGCGCCCGAATCCGTTCGCCGCCGCGCCGTCGCCTGGGAAACGCTCGGCCATGCTTTCTCAACTGGTGACGGCGAGAGGAGGAGAGGGGGAGAAATGAGCGCGTCGTCGGTGGATGATCGGGGTGAGTCTCTCCGGCGCGCTTGCAGTCGGCTTTTATAGGCGGAGACGCCGCGCAGTAGGCTTGGCCGGCGCGTTACGCGTGGCGTGATTGCATGGCGGCCGAGGGACGCGTCGCCCAGCCTTCACTCCGCCGCCCGTGAGGCATCAATGGAGGCTGACCGGCACGGCAGCACGCGGCAGCTTTGGCATTGATTCGCCGCGAGAAACGAGGCGATGAGGACGACGAAGGGGCGAGAAGAGAGTAGAGTCGCTGACGCGGCGGGCCCGCGGCTCTTCGCGCCAAAAATGATTCACCCGGTGCTCCCGAGCGACCCCCAGCGCGCCGGGTTCGGGTTGGGTCCGCCGGCGCCATTTTCAGCCCGAGCCGGCGAAAACTGGGCTCTTGGGGGCGCAACTGGGCCGATTTTTTGGCGCCGGCGGACGAAAAAACGCCTGCGGGGCCTTCTTGGGGGCGCGGCTAGAGATGCCCTAAGGTACCACATAAATGTGGGCAACACACGTGAAAACAAGCAAAATTAGTCCAAAGAACTAGCCTACAAGTGCAAGTAACAAACACACATCACAGAACTAAAAGTGCAGCAGTTGGTTCGGCCATTGGTTCTGGACTGAACAAACAGTAAGTGCATGGGGCTAACCAGGCTGGGAGCTACATTAAATGCATGGGGCTAACCAGGCTGGGAGCTGGCTATTTTCTGGCCTAGCAAACAAACATGAGATTTCTCAAAGAAAGCAAACAAACATGATACAGACAAGTACTTAGTTTTTTTGTGAGAGAAAGTTGTGTGCCTGTACAGGTATTTAGTTTATCTGGATCAAATGTGAACAAAAGTGAGAGAGACAAGCACTTGGTTTTTTTAGTGAGAGGAAGTTGTGTGTGCCCTGTGCAAGTACTTGGTTTTTCTGGATCAAAATTTTCTATACAAGCGATCAGCTGAAAATTAGACACTGTACCACACCATTCCTTAACAAACAAGAATGTCAGTAAAGAAGTGACAGACTAACTTCAAGATAATTAACACAAACCGGGCATAAACATAGGCTTGTACAGACTAACTTCAAATCAAAATATGTAATGTTGTGGACTATATTAACTCAATGTTTAAATCAGAATCGGCACCTAAGTACTTATCATCTAACTCGATGTGTATGCTGCAAGTTCATCTCAAAGCAACAAATACCGTACTAAACAATACTTGCTTGCCAAGTGAACTTCAAATGGCATGCAAAATATTAACAAATATTATGATACAGTTTCACTGAGAGACCTCCCACACTAATAGTTTATTTGTGGAGTACTAAGCAGTATTACTTGTTATTACATGAGAAATTCAAAATCTATACAGGCAGACTCAGAGCCCATGAACACCAGGAGATAGCAACTCTAGTGGAGTATCAATAAAATGCATAATATCAGGGAGATTGTACAATGCAGATTTTATGCACACAAAAATATATGTACAGTTATATTTTTACTGGAACCACACAACAGTCCACACCTTGAATAGCTCAAAATCTACAGCCTGAATAATTCACATCACGAATGGAATGGTATGAAGCTCACCCTGTTCTGCTCGAGGACCGTGGCATCGGTGTCGATCAGGTGGGAGATGTACTGACTATAATGTGCAAAGCAAAGATATTAGTATGACAATTATATATCTCATTTCATTATTACTGAAATGCAAATGTTGTCTCAACTAAACCGAATTCTTTAAGAACTATGCCTTCCCAAATATCTAAATTTACTAACTGAATTCTTAAAGAATTGATTCAATTGCATACTAACTGAACTAAGAAGGGACAATTTATAATGGGCAGCTGCACATTACTTTCCCTTTCTTCATGATGAGGTTTGTCATGCATAAAGTAACAAGTATCTATTTACTACTTGGAATTAATGATCTAGTATTAGAAACCTGAAGTTGTGTAACACTGGCATCCTTTGGATAATAATAAAAAGAACATATTTTCCATCTTTGCATTGGTAAGACTAAAACAAATATATCAGACACCATACTAATCGTACTTGAAATGTGCCAACTAAAACGAAATACCTAGGCCTCACCTGCCCTGGATGTCCTGTGCTCAATCATGCAAAGTTCAAACTTACTGAATTCATGTGATATCTATCTGGTTAACCTTAGGTATGCAATCAAAGTGAAAATGCAAGCCTTATAACCTATGGTGAATATAGATCAGGAACCAAAAGTGACCAGTCACAAGCGAATGTTGCAAATAAATTTTGAGAATGCAAATTCCAGCATTACACACGATTGTTATCAGTTCCACCAATATTCATGAACAGAACGTGAAATAAAATAAGCAGATGTTGTAGAGGAGAGAGCAGAGGTCCAAGTGCTCACTGAAGAAGATTGTAGGCGATGCAGCCGTCGCAGTGCAGGTCGGCTACCACCGTCGCGTGGCGGAGGAGGCCGGAGCTGTGATGCGAGAGAAGGGGTGGGGGTCGGGAGGATGGCCGGCACTGGTGGCGATGAGGAGGTCGTCGGCGGCGGGGGTGGGGGAGGCCGGCGGCGGGGTTGGGATGGCAGAGAGAGGGAGGTCCGGGTCGGGGGAGGGGGATCTGGAAGGAGGTGGCGGCGGCGAGGAGCTGAGGAAGGAGGAGTGTGGGTGTGGGTTAGGGTTTGGGCTGCGAAAGGATGGCTGGATGGAGAGGTGGAGAGTTAGACGGATGGATGGGCGCCATGTCATCGATCCGTGTGACAACTAAACCCACCAATGAAAATAGAGCACATATAATTGTGTTTTTCCTTTTGTTTTTTTCTACTTTTAGACATGAAAAAAAAATTCAAAAAATGGTCTCACATTATGCACAAGTTTGTATCTTGAATGAAAAACAATGTTGCGTAAGAAATTTTTCATTTTTGTTGCATGAAATATTCATTTTCCATTTCTCGAGTGCCTAAAATAAGTTTTTTTGTGAAGGAACTACCATAAATTTGTTGCAAAATGGCACAAAATCATTTTTCTAAAATACTAGGTCATATTTAATGCACAAGTGATAAAATGGTTGGGTGTCAAAAGTTTTGATCCACCTCTGGTGAAAAAGACAAATTCCCGTCGATTCAGTAGGAAGCGGGTCAAATTTGAACTGTAGCTACCTCATAGTTTGCCCTTTATTTTTTCCAAAAATCATTTATAGGTAAAGAAGTATCTATTTAATCAGAAAAACACCAAAAAAATTCAAGATTCAACCACTAGGTAGGAACGGTCATGCCCGCCGTTTTGACCGCATTTTGAAACAGGCATAAAAATTAAAAAAAATCAAAAAATTGGTAAAACCTTCGCATTGTGTCATTATATGTGACCAAGTTTCCAGGAAAAATAATAAACTTGTAATACGGCAATTATTTAAAAAAGTGTTCTCAGAAATGAGTTATCATACGTGAAGATTCATGGCTTTCAAGCCAAATGATCGATCTTATGGCCACATTCATGACATAGTTTGTTGAAATGATCTCATATCGTGCACAAGGGTGCATCTTGGAATTCCAAACAATGTTTCCTAAGGGAATTTTCATTTTCTTTGGACGAAAAAACTATTTTCCATTTTTCGAGTGCCCAAAAGGAGGTTTATTTGTGAAGGACCTCCCAAATAATTGTTGCAAAATTGGACCAAATCATTTTTATAAAATACTAGGCCATATTTAATGCACAATTGACCAAATGGTTGGGTGTAAAAAGTTTTGATCCACCTCTCGTGAAAAAGACAAATTTCCGCCGATTCAGGTGGAAGTGGGTCAAATTTGAACTGTAGCTGCCTTGTAGTTTGCTCTTTATTTTTTTTCAAAAAATCATTTCTAGGTACATAAGTATCTATTTAATTAGAGAAACACCAAAAAAATTCCAAGATTCAACCACTGGCTAGGAACGGTCATTCTCGCC
This sequence comes from Triticum urartu, assembly GCF_003073215.2. NCBI lineage: Eukaryota > Viridiplantae > Streptophyta > Magnoliopsida > Poales > Poaceae > Triticum > Triticum urartu. The sequence goes on from NC_053028.1 coordinate 670,275,614, forward strand.
GTTTTCACCAAATTTTTAAATGGGCATAAAAAATTCAAAAAAAATCAAAAAATTGGGAAACCTTCGCATTGTGTCATTATATGTGGCTAAGTTCCCACGAAAAATAACAAACTTGTAATACAGCAATTATTTTAAAAAAGTGTTCTCAGAAACGAGCTATCACGTATGGAGATCAATGGCTTTCAAGACAAATGATCAATCTTATGGCCACATTCATGGCATAGTTTGTTCAAATGATCTCATATTGTGCACAAGGGTGCATATTGGAATGACAAACAATGTTGCCTAAGGAAGTTTTCATTTTCTTTGGACAAAAAACCATTTTCTATTTTTCGAGTGCCCAAAAGGAGGTTTTTTGTGAAGGACCTCCCAAATAATTGTTGCAAAATTGGACCAAATAAAATTTCTAAAATACAAGGACATATTTAATGCACAATTGACAAAATGGTTGGGTGTAAAAACTTTTGATCCATCTCTCGTGAGAAAGACAAATTTTAGCCGATTTAGTTGGAAGCGGGTAAAATTTGAACTGTAGCTGCCTCATAGTTTGCTATTTATTTTTTCCAAAAATCATTTATAGTTACATAAGTACCTATTTAATCATAAATACATGGTTTGGTGGCGATACATCGAGGTTTGGGCGGTGGCCGAGGGGCCCAACTCTAGAGCGCGTAAATTCGCATGCCCGTCGCGTGGTCATCGCGTGACTGTGGCGTTGCCATGTGTTCTGGGCGGCCTAGGCATGTCTAGTGGGTTGGGCACTCCCCAGGTACGTGCTAGGAAGAAAATTACAACATAAGATTCTCACGAGGAGACCGATCGATGCTCAAACATGAATTAGCACCCAAGTGTTTGATTAGCGGTACGGGAAATGTACATGGCTAATGGGCGTGAGTTTTGGCTGAGGATGATCAGTTACTAAGAAGACCGTCTTCACAAATTTTCAGCTCAAAAGGAGGAGCCTAGGTGGTACTTGCTTTGCATAGTACCACACTGGACATAAATACGAATGTTGAAGCTGGGCTCAAAATAATGAATGGATTGAGCTGGCATTTGGTGTAGGGTGGTTATTTGGGCATAGGAGAGCACTGTAGAAAATGGATACTATTTGGACATGTCAAAGTGGTACTTCCTTCACAAAGTGCTGCTTTGAGAAAAATAGGAAAATGAATATTGTTGAATTATTTTTGAACTAGGAAAGGAAGGTTTTTGACATATTTGATGAAGATATGATCCAAACAATTTGTGAGAGTTTTTTGGGAATTTTTGGAATAACAGAAATATAGGTTGCTTCACAACCTAGGGCAAAAATTGACACATGGACATGACACATAGGCAAAACTGATGACATGGCGCCTAGTCATCGCAACCCACCACAATTTACAAGGCTATGACCATCTATATTGGTCGTTAACAACTAGAAATAAGGCAGCAGACTAGCGTTGTTTGCTTTATGACCATTTCATTTAAGGAAATTACGACCTTTCTGACCAAAATGGTCGCAATGCTTTAGGGTTTGGAGCCCCCCGAACAGCTTTTGACCAATTGGTCTCAAATGGTCATAGATCTATGACCAATTCTTCCACGATCACTGACAGAAGGTCACTAGTTGACATATTTCTTGTAGTGTTCGGGGAGGCTTTTCAGCCAGTGCCGAGCTGGTCCTTTAAGCTTGAGGGGCAAGTATTTAATGGCATGGAGATCGTCTCCGCGGGCCGTACATATATCGAGGATAAAGTCCTCGATACAGACTCCAGGGTCTGTGGTCCCGTCGTACGCCTCTATGTTCATCGGTTTGAATCCTTTTGGGAATTCGTGATCCAGCACCTCATCAGTGAAATATAAGGGGTGTGCGGCACCCCTGTATTGGGATGTGCATGGTGTTCGGACGGTTGTAGTATTCGGTTTTGGTTTTGTACCGGAGCGCGCTTCCTAGATCCATATATGGATCTAGTCTCGCCGGATTTTTGGCGCAAGTTCTCACGTAGATCGTGTGTTGACTTATGCGTGACTTTGTTTGCCGCTCTATCGCGTTCACAAGGTGGTGGATCCGGCCGGTTAGCTGTATCATTCTTCGGCTGTGTGGGCTCTAAGGCCTCATCGTCGAATTCCGGTAATAGCTTGCGCTTGGGATAGCTATTTGTGTGGTAACTTCCACCATACTTTGTTACTTTGTTCCACCTGCTGTTGAGCGTATCTTGTGCGGCCTTAAGCCTTTGCTTCTGTTTCTTCAGGCTCCTTGCTGTGGCAATAAGCCTTCTGCAGAGGTTATCTTGCTCCAAGTGCGTTTCCGGGATGATGTGTGCATCTTCGTCCGGACTGTTTTCTTCCCCAGACGTGGTTTGATGAGGTTTATCCTTGGCGTCGCCGTGTTCGGACGCCGGATCCGTACTATGTTCGTAGTTTGCATCTTTGATCGTGGTCTGCCACCGGGGTGGTGCAGTCGTCGTTTCTTCTAGAGTCGACTGGACTGTTATTTCCTCTTGCGCTATTATCGCTGTTTTTGCTATGTCGGGACTTAGAGCGGCGCCGGTGACGTCGGCGCTTGGGTAGCTTGGAGGGGGCATCCTCCACTGTCTCTTTGCCATTGCCCTCTTTGGGTGTATCCACCATGTATATGTCATGTGATGAAGTGGTGGTCCGGCGCCCTGTGGGCGGTTGTTCCTGTTCGTCTCCTGCATCGTCTTCTATACCGTCGATGTCTTCGGAGTCGAGGTCGAGCATGTCGGTTAAGTCGTCGATAGTGGCTACTAAGTGGGTGGTCGGTGGGCAGCGAATTTCTTCATCGTCCGCATCCCATTCTAGCCGGACATAGTTTGGCCAATGTTCTCCTGACAGGGAGAGAGACCTTAATGAATTTAGCACATCCCTGAAAGGTGAGTGCGGAAAGATATCTGCGGAGGTGAACTCCATGATCGGCGCCCAATCGGATCGATGGGTGCGGATGCAGGCGGCTCGGAGCCCGTGACCGGAGAAGAATCCAGTGGTTCGGCAACGCGGCTCTCGTAAGGGGTAAAGTCAGTATCCGGCTCTATCGCCACTGAGAGTGCGGCCTCCATGGCGGGGTCTATCCCTCCGCTCTCGGATGGCGCAATTTGATCCCGATTGATTCCCGGAGTAGTTGCAAATGCGATCTCCCGAACATTGTCCGACGGTAGAGTTACGTCATGCTCGTCGCGATTGTGCGGCGCGTCTGACATGGGCTCGAATCCATCGAAGATCAAGTCTTCGCGGATGTCGGCCGTGTAGTTCAAGCTTCCAAATCTGACCTAATGGCCAGGGGCGTAGCTCTCGATCTGCTCGAGATGGCCAAGCGAATTAGCCCGCAGTGTGAAGCGATCTGTACGGGGAGGAAAACCTCACGCTGGACCGCATCGTTATCGATGATGGAAGGGGTCATCGAGCCTTACAGTGACAGCACAGCGGAACTCTCAATGAAAGCACCAATGTCGGTGTTAAAACCGGCAGATCTCGGGTAGGGGGTCACAAACTGTGCGTCTAAGGCGGATGGTAACAGGATGCAAGGGACACGATGTTTACCCAGGTTCGGGACCTCTTGATGGAGGTAATGCCCTACGTCCTGCTTGATTGTTCTTGATGATATGAATATTACAAGAGTTCATCTACCACGAGATCAGAGAGGCTAAACCCTAGAAGCTAGCCTATGGTATGATTGTATGTTGTCCTACGGACTAAACCCTCCGATTTATATAGACACCGGAGGGGGCTAGGGTTACACAAGGTCGGTTACAAGGGAGGAGATATACATATCTGTATTGCCTAGCTTGCCTTCCACGCCAAGTAGACTCCCATCCGGACACGGGACAAAGTCTTCAATCTTGTATCTTCATAGTCCAACAGTCCGACCAAAGGATATAGTCCGGCTGTCCGGAGACCCCCTAATCCAGGACTCCCTCACTTGCACCAGTCCATAAATGGATCGCTGGAGCTTGCATACTTCGTTAGCTCCCTTTGGATCAACAAAACCTTCGGGTTGCATCATATACACCTCTTCTTCCAGAAATCCATTCAGGAATGCAGTTTTGACATCCATTTGCCAAATTTCATAATCATAAAATGCGGCAATTCCTAACATGATTCGGACAGACTTAAGCATCACTACGGGTGAGAAGGTCTCATCATAGTCAATCCCTTGAACTTGTCGAAAACCTTTAGCAACAAGTCGAGCGTTATAGACAGTAACATTACCGTCAGCGTCAGTCTTCTTCTCGAATATCCATTTATTCTCAATTGCTTGTCGATCATCGGGCAAGTCAACCAAAGTCCACACTTTGTTCTCATGCATGGATCCCATCTCAGATTTTATGGCCTCAAGCCATTTCGAGGAATCTGGGCTCACCATCGCTTCTGCATAGTTCGTAGGTTCGTCATGGTCTAGTAACATAACTTCTAGAACATGATTAACGTACCAGTCTGGTGCGGATCTTACTCTGGTTGACCTACGAGGTTCAATAACAACTTGATCTGAAGTTTCATGATGATCATCATTAACTTCCTCACTAATTGGTGTAGGTGTCGCAGAAACCGTTTTCTGTGATGAACTACTTTCCAATAGGGGAGCAGGTATAGTTACCTCATCAAGTTCTACTTTCCTCCCACTCACTTCTTTCGAGAGAAACTCCTTCTCTAGAAAGATTTCGAATTTAGAAACAAAAGTCTTGCCTTCGGATCTGTGATAGAAGGTGTACCCAACAGTCTCCTTTGGGTATCCTATGAAGACACATTTCTCCGATTTGCATTCGAGCATATCAGGTTGAAGCTTTTTCACATAAGCATCGCAGCCCCAAACTTTCAGAAACGACAACTTTGGTTTCTTGCCAAACCACAGTTCATAAGGCGTCGTCTCAACAGATTTCGATGGTGCCCTATTTAACGTGAATGCGACCGTCTCTAAAGCATAACCCCAAAACAAAAGCGGTAAATTAGTAAGAGACATCATAGATTGTACCATATCTAGTAAAGTACGATTACGATGTTCGGACACACCATTACGTTGTGGTGTTCCGGGTGGCGTGAGTTGCAAAACTATTCCACATTGTTTCAAATGAAGACCAAACTCATAACTCAAATATTCTCCACGATCAGATCGTAGAAACTTTATTGTCTTGTTACGATGATTTTCAACTTCACTCTGAAATTCTTTGAACTTTTCAAACGTTTCAGACTTATGTTTCATTAAGTAGATATATCCATATCTGCTTAAATCATTTGTAACGATATCCTCCACGAGCCTCAACATTCATCGGACCACATACTTCTGTATGTATGATTTCCAACAAATCTGTTGATCTCTCCATAGTTCCGGAGAACGGCGTTTTAGTCATCTTGCCCATGAGGCACGGTTCGCAAGTACCAAGTGATTCATAATCAAGTGGTTCCAAAAGTCAATCAGTATGGAGCTTCTTCATGCGCTTTACACTGATATGACCTAAACGGCAGTGCCACAAATAAGTTGCACTATCATTATCAACTCTGCATCTTTTGGCCTCAATATTATGAATATGTGTATCACTACTATCGAGATTCAACAAAAATAGACCACTCTTCAAGGGTGCATGACCATAAAAGATATTACTCATATAAATAGAACAACCATTATTCTATGATTTAAATGAATAATCGTCTCGCATCAAACAAGATCCAGATATAATGTTTATGCTCAACGCTGGCACCAAATAACACGTGACTGCCAGGCATTCACAATGTCTGAAGTTGCTGGCGCAGGTGGTGCACCTAGCGGTGCTTCCAGGACGTAACTCTTTTGTGCAGCAATGAGGATAATCCTCAAGTTACGGACCCAGTCCGTGTAATTGCTACCATCATCTTTCAACTTTTCTTTCTCAAGGAACACATTAAAATTTAACGGAACAACAGCACGGGCTATCTATCTACAATCAACATAGACAAGCAAGATACTATCAGGTACTAAGTTCATGATAAATTTAAGTTCAATTAATCATATTACTTGAGAACTCCCACTTAGATAGACATCCCTCTAATCCTCTAACTGATCACGTGATCCATATCAACTAAATCATGTCCGATCATCACATGAGATGGAGTAGTTTAAACGGTGAACATCACTATGTTGATCATATCTACTATATGATTCACGCTCGACCTTTCGATCTCCGTGTTCCGAGGCCATATCTGTTATATGCTAGGCTCGTCAAGTTTAACCTAAGTATTCCGCGTGTGCAACTATTTTGCACCTGTTGTATTTGAACGTAGAGCCTATCACACCCGATCATCACGTGGTGTCTCAGCACGAAGAACTTTCGCAATGGTGCATACTCAGGGAGAACACTTATACTTTGATAATTTAGTGAGGGATCATCTTATAATGCTACCGTCAATCAAAGCAAGATAAGATGCATAAAAGATAAACATCAGATGCAATCAATATAAGTGATATGGTATGGCCATCATCATCTTAAGCTTGTGATCTCCATCTCCGAAGCACCGTCATGATCACTATCGTCACCGGCGCGACACCTTGATCTCCATCGTAGCATCGTTGTCGTCTCGCCAATCTTATGCTTCTACGACTATCGCTACCGCTTAGTGATAAAGTAAAACATTACAGGGCGATTGCATTGCATACAATAAAGCGACAACCATATGGCTCCTGCCAGTTGCCGATAACTCGGTTACAAAACATGATCATCTCATACGATAAAATTTAGCATCATGTGTTGACCATATCACATCACAACATGCCCTGCAAAAACAAGTTAGACGTCCTCTACTTTGTTGTTGCAAATTTTACGTGGCTGCTACGGGCTTAGCAAGAACTGTTCTTACATACGCATCAAAACAACAACGATAGTTTTTCAAGTTGGTGCTATTTTAACCTTCGCAAGGACCGAGCGTAGCCACACTCGGTTCAACTAAAGTTGGAGAAACTGGCACCCGCCAACCACCTGTGTGCAAAGCATGTCGGTAGAACCAGTCTCGCGTAAGCGTACGCGTAATGTCGGTCCGGGCCGCTTCATCCAACAATACCGCCGAACCAAAGTAAGAAATGCTGGTAAGCTGTATGACTTATATCACCCACAACTCACTTGTGTTCTACTCGTGCATATGACATCTACGCATAAAACCTGGCTCGGATGCCACTGTAGGGGAACGTAGTAATTTCAAAAAAATTCTTATGCACACGCAAGATCATGGTGATGCATAGCAACGAGAGGGGAGAGTGTTGTCCACGTACCCTCATAGACCAAAAGCGGAAGCGTTAGCACAATGCGGTTGATGTAGTCGTACGTCCTCATGATCTGACCGATCAAGTACCGAACACACGGCACCTCCGAGTTCATCACACGTTCAGCCCGATGACGTCCCTCGAACTCCGATCCAGCCGAGTGTTGAGGGAGAGTTTCGTCAGCACGACGGCGCGGTGAGATGATGATGTTCTACCGATGCAGGGCTTCGCCAAAGCACCGCTATAGTATTATCGAGGTGGACTATGGTGGAGTGGGGCACCGCACACGGCTAAAAGATCAAACGATCAATTGTTGTGTCTCTAGGGTGCCCCCCTGCCCCCGTATATAAAGGAGCAAGGGGGAGGTGCGGCCGGCCTAGAGGGGGCGCGCCAGGAGGAGTCCTACTCCTACCGGGAGTAGGACTCCCTCCCTTTTCCTTGTTGGACTAGGAGTGGAGGGGGAAAGAGGAGGGAGAGAGCAAGGAAAGGGGGGCGCCGCCACCCTCTCCTTGTCCTATTCGGATAGAAGGTGTACCCAACAGTCTCCTTTTGGTATCCTATGAAGACACATTTCTCGGATTTGGGTTCGAGCTTATCCGGTTGAAGTTTTTTCACATAAGCATCGCAACCCCAAACTTTAAGAAATGAAAACTTTGGTTTCTTGCCAAACCACAGTTCATATGGTGTCGTCTCAATGGATTTAGATGGTGCCCTATTTAACGTGAATGCAGCCGTCTCTAAAGCATAACCCCAAAACGATAGCGATAAATAAGTAAGAGACATCATAGTTCGCACCATATCTAGTAAAGTACGATTACGATGATCGGACACACCATTACGCTGTGGTGTTCTGGGTGGCGTGAGTTGCGAAACTATTTCGCATTGTTTCAAATGAAGACCAAACTCGCAACTCAAATATTTTCCTCCATGATTAGATCGTAGAAACTTTATTTTCTTGGTAGGATGATTTTCCACTTCACTCTGAAATTACTTGAACTTTTCAAATGTTTCAGACTTATGCTTCATCAAGTAGATATACCCATATCTGCTCAAATCATCTGTGAAGGTGACAAAATAACGATACCCGCCACGAGCTCCATTATTCATTGGACCACATACATCAGTATGTATGATTTCTAACAAACCTGTTGGTCGCTCCATTGTTTCGGAGAACGGAGTTTTAGTCATCTTGCCCATGAGGCATGGTTTGCAAGTACCAAGTGATTCCAAAGTCCATCAGAATGGAGTTTCTTCATGCGCTTTACACCAATATGACCTAAACGGCAGTGCCACAAATAAGTTGTACTATCATTATCAACTCTGCATCTTTTGGCTTCAATATTATGAATGTGTGTATCATTACTATTGAGATTCAATAAAAATAGACCACTCTTCAATGGTGCATGACCATAAAAGATATTACTCATATAAATAGAACAATCATTATTCTTTGATTTAAATGAATAAATGTCTGGAATCAAACAAGATCAAGATATAATGTTCATCCTCAACACTGGCACCAAATAACAATAATTCAGGTACAAAACTAATCCCGAAGGTAGATGTAGAGGTAGCGTGCCGACCGCGATCACATCGACTTTGGAACCATTTCCCACGAGCATTGCCACCTCGTTCTTAGCCAATCTTCTCTTAATCCGTAGTCCCTGTTTCGAGTTGCAAATATTAGCAACGGAACCAGTATCAAATACCCAGGTGCTACTGCGAGCATTAGTAAGGTACACATCAATAACATGTACTATATCACATATACCTTTGTTCACCTTGCCATCCTTCTTATCCACCAAATACTTGGGACAGTTTCGCTTCCAGTGACCAGTCCCTTTGCAGTACAAGCACTCAGTCTCAGGCTTAGGTCCAAACTTGGGTTTCTTCACTTGAGCTGTAACTTGCTTGTCGTTCTTCTTGAAGTTCCCCTTCTTCCCTTTACCCTTTTTCTTGAAACTGGTTGTCTTGTTGATCATCAACACTTGATGCTCCTTCTTGATTTCTACCTCTGCAGCCTTTGCGAAGAGCTCGGGAATTGTCTTATCCATCCCATGCATGTTATAGTTCATCACGAAGCTCTTGTAGCTTGGTAGCAGTGATTTAAGAATTCTGTCAATGACACTATCATCCGAAAGATTAACTCCTAGTTGAATCAAGTGATTGTTATACCCAGACACTTTAAGTATATGCTCACTAACAGAACTATTCTCCTCCATCTTGCAGCTGTAGAACTTATTGGAGACTTCATATCTCTCAATCTGGGCATTTGCCTGAAATATTAAATTCAATTCCTAGAAGATCTCATATGCTCCATGACGTTCAAAACGTCGTTGAAGTCCCGGTTCTAAGCCGTAAAGCATGGCACATTGAACTATCGAGTAGTCATCAGCTTTGCTCTGCCAGACGTTTATAACATCTGGAGTTGCTCCTGCAGCGGGTTTGGCACCTAGCGGTGCTTCCAGGACTTAATTCTTCTGTGCAGCAATGAGGATAATTTCAAGTTACGGACCCAGTCCGTGTAGTTGCTACCATCATCTTTCAAATTAGCTTTCTCTAGGAATGCGTTAAAATTCAATGGAACAACAACATGGGCCATCTATCTACAACAACACAGACATGGAAAATACTATCAGGTACTAAGTTCATGATAAATTAAAGTTCAATTAATCAAATTACTTAAGAACTCCCACTTAGATAGACATCTCTCTAATCATCTAAGTGATCACGTGATCCATATCAACTAAACCATGTCCGATCATCACGTGGGATGGACTAGTTTTCAATGGTGAATATCACTATGTTGATCATATCTACTATATGATTCACGCTCGACCTTTCGGTCTCAGTGTTCCGAGGCCATATCTGCATATGCTAGGCTCGTCAAGTTTAACCCAAATATTTTGCGGGTGCAAAACTGGCTTGCACCTGTTGTATGTGAACGTAGAGCTTATCACACCCGATCATCACGTGGTGTCTCAGCACGACGAACTTTCGCAATGGTGCATACTCAGGGAGAACACTTATACCTTAAAATTTAGTGAGAGATCATCTTATAATGCTACTGTCGATCTAAGCAAAATAAGATGCATAAAGGATAAACATCACATGCAATCAATATAAGTGATATGATATGGCCATCATCGTCTTGTGCCTTTGATCTCCATCTCCAAAGAACTGTCATGATCACCTTCGTCACCGGCGCGACACCATGATCACCATGTCTCCTGCCTCCTGTTACCATCCGCCTTAGACGCACAGTTTGGGACCCCCTACCCGAGATCCGCCAGTTTTGACACCGACATTGGTGCTTTTATTGAGAGTTCCGCTGTGTGTTCGACAAAAGGTTGATGGCTCGCCTGCAGATCAACTACAACTTCGGCATCTTCGTCACCAGCTCGACTGGTCACCTTGGTTTGACCAAGGACTGCGCCCTACCTCCGATCGTCATGTTCGGATGAGGGCCTTTATAAACATCAACTCCGATCTCTATCAAGATCATGGAGGAATCATCCAGGGAGCCCGGGGGCTCAACGTCAACATTGCCCTCGGGCGACCGTGTTGTTTTTCTGGACAGCAAACTTGTGTCCGCCGCCATCGCCTCCTCAAGTGTCTTTTTGACGATCGCTTAGGTGGAATTGTGCGGAATTGAGTCTACAACAACCCTGGAAAATTTCGTCGAGTTCCGATGGAGGAATCTCTGGCAATCCATGATATACCGGAGCCCTGTCAAATCTGGAAGGGAATCTGGATGAGTTTAGGGCGTGGTGTCCAGCTTCTAGCTCGGACGTACTTTGGAAGATCCAACCGTTGATCGGCTGCGGAATTCCTACATCTACCACCTCTCAAAATTTCAGCTCGATCCGACCGTCCAAACTCCGTGAATCTTCCGATTAGTGCATCACTTTTCGGATCTGTTTTCTGCGCGAAAACTAATCCGACCCGAGTTCGTCTTTTTTATGAACGGGATTTCGGACATCCCTTTTGAAGGAAGTTTTGTATGGGGTATTATGTCTTGTTCCCGAACACATCCCACTAACTTTAAGATCTTTTAAACATGATCTTCAACATCATGCTGGTGTCAAACCAGTCCGACAATATTGCTTCATGGCTGCCGACCTGCGCTAGACACGTCGTCACTTTGTTGAGCCGAGCTCAACTTCTTCGGATCATCATCTCAGCAAGCCGGACAAGAGTCTGGCATCATGAAGGATAAATCATCACCAACATCACCGCACAACGGATTAAACGGAGTGGGCATACCGGCATCGCCGCACGGTCGCTTCATCAAGCCGGCATCGACCACGTCACGACCTGCATCGGCAGGGCCGCACTATTGCTTCTTCAAGCTAGTGTCCATCATGCTGACCTACTTTGACTCATCGGCTGACATCGAGGCTTCGACATCTCGGCTGGACCGGGGCTTCGCCATCTCTTCATCAACCTACTCCAGACACTTCGACGTCACTAGCCGACCAGCTCCGTCACGTTAGCTGGACCGAGGGCTTTGCCTCAGCGAGCCAACCTTTGCCAGCATTGTTGTGCCGTCGTTTTATCGCCCATCAGGCAATGGGTGTGCGGATCGAGTCCCAATTTTGGGAATCACCTTCCTTCGGATTGCTGCAACAAATAAACCAGGTGCTATTAGTCCCAGTATTTTTTTTGCTTGTTTGGCTCATTTTCTCAAGGAATTATTACTCTGGTTTGTCCATCATATGTACACAGGTGGCCGCATTAACGACAGTCGCATGGTGGTTCGGTCAGTTTCCGTACATAGTCCGGCGAACGCCGCATCCGGAGCTTGGACCGACCTGTGAATTCAGGCTTTGTCACGCCTTCACCGCATCACGCCGACGCCCTGCACCGACATTAACTTCGGCGCCAAGCCATATTTTTTTATTACTCACTTTGCATAAATTATTTATTATGCAACGTTTTTTTAATTATCACTATTACTATTATCTCTGGTTTGCACTATTTTTGTGCACAGGAAAATGATCTGGGGACTTTGGCGTCACTCTGCCGGTCTGCATTGACCGTGCTATGTCACCACTTGGCGTGTCGAGCTCTCCGGTCTGCCACCTCGGGACCGGCTTGGGGGATGGAACCTTGTCCTGCATCAAGCTCAGACCGCGTCATCAATACCGGACACATTAACCAGCTAAGTCGCTTTCATGCTCAAAGCTTTAATTTCTAACGTGTGTTCGGTTCGACCAAGCATTATACTTTTTTGGAAAAAGTTTGCTTGTAAAAAATTTCCTTGTCCAAACTTTGTTTGTGATGCATAAATTCAAATGCCCAATTCATTTGGGGGCTTCCTTCATGAAGCTTTTCCTCTTGCATATGATTATACTTGTACAGCTTCGTTCCTTGTTCGTGTATTGCGCCACAATATGCACCATATTGACTTAAGCGATTTGCAAGCTGGGTTGCCTCGCTCCTGTGTTTACCCCTACGTTCCCGATTGTTCGGCTAGGGAGTAAAGGGAGCACCTCTGTGATTGTCACGATCGGGTCACCCGAGCCGGACCTCAGACTGGGTGAAGCCGAAAGCTAGCGCTCTTATTGTTTTCAATTATGGTCGGCACACAACGGAACTCATGAGTACAAAAAATCTATTGCACAGGTCTCATAATAACAATGAGCACCGAAGAAAGGTATCAGTGGGGGTACTATTTTCTTCGAAGATACTTCTTACACTTCACAGTAATATAGCATAAGTTCCCTGAGCGCGCTTTGTCTGTTACAGCCTTATGGCCTGATTGCCTGGTTATTGGAAACACTGTCGATATTCTCGACAGATGGAGTACATAACACTTTTCGGTCCTTGACCGAAGAGGGAGAAGCGGACGGTCGGTTAAGACGCGTTTAAAGTTCGGTTGAACATAGATATGATATAAGTACTTCGGTACATGCAATCATTCTTTTACCCAAGTCACTTGGGGGCTCTTAAATTTATATGAGCCGTTTTATGATAAGTGTTCTTCTTCTTAGTCGTTGCAAAGTTTTATTATTATTATTATTATTATCTATCACTCCTTTTTTCGACACGAGCGTGTGGTCAATAGCCGGGGAGCCTAATTTCTCTCTCAAAGCCGCTAGAGATTAGTTTGTTAAACTGGCCTAATGAGAAGTACTCCGCCCTCGAGATAGGAGGTTGAAGCCGTATGCTGACCCGCTTGAAGTCTTGAGATAGGATGTATCATGTTAATGCACGACAGAAGCACTTGTTTTGCTAAGGCCAATTTTCGGATTGGCACCGAACACTTGATCTTGTTCGGACATCAAGTTTTTACTGACGTTTTTTGGTTTTCCAAGCTTATGGCACTTTTAAACTGTTTGTGTGTTTTGAACACAAGTCTCGCAGTGCAACGTTGGACACCTTTAGAGATTCGGCAAAAACATTCTCGGATATTGCTATATATGCATCGGTTTCGAATTGTGTCTTCGGTCATTAGTTGGGTTGCCTGGCTCCTGCACTTGCCTCCTATGTTCCGCTTTGTTCGGCTAGGTGTGCAAAGGGAGAACCACTGCGATTGTGCATCCAGCTCACATGGTTAAGCACCTCAGTGGAGAAAGCCGAAAACTGACTGTCACAATAAGCGCAAACTGGCCAGCGATCCGATGACGGTGTTAAATGACGGGCCATTCATAACAATGGCTGAAGTGTTTACGGCCTAACCTCGACTGTCGCCGAACACAACTGGGGGCTATTAACTAGCCTCCCAAACTAAATCCTCGATATTTTGCTCTTACATTGGAGCTGAGGTTTCATGATCATGCTTAGCATGACAACCCAAAGAAAGGAACCGATAGCGGGACTATTTTCTTTGGAAGACATTTCTTCTGTTAAACAGTAATATAACATATCTCTCTGCATACCTTTGTTTATAAAACCGTATGGCCAGATCACCTTGTTTGTTGTAAATATTTGCCCTCATGAAGGCTTTATAAAGTAGGACAAACACTCCTCAGCTATTGGCCGAGGAGGTGGAAGCCGATGGTCGGTCAGCAAAGTTTTGTACAATGCGGGTCCGAGCATGAATGGCGTAAAGTACTTGGATACATAGAGTCATTACACATAATTTGTGATTTTACTATGGATATCAATCCTTAATTCGGCCACCCGTGCCCGCATTAAGGCTCGGGGGCTACTGGGCTTCGGGCTTATTATTTACAAATATTAAAGGGGCACATCGATCCCTTGATCTGGTGTTTCCACCCGACCAGTGTCTCGGGGGCTACTGCATTGCCTGTCCAATGCAGAAAATTTTAAGTGTAATACAATTTTCGAGGAGATTTTGATCCTCAGGTTGGTCGGCCGCACCCAACCTGAGTCTCGAGGACTGAGCACGCCTCTTTTTGTGTTCCGAAGTATTCTGCCGAGCTAGGACTTGATCCTCAGATCGATTTTGCAAATCAACCTGAGTCTCAGCGGCTACTGGGATCAGCGGTCTTATGTCATCCTTCATGTGCATCTCAGGGTTTAGACCGATACCCACCTTGAGGGCTACTGGCTATATATCTCGGCAGAGAATAAATTGCACCAATCAAAAATATTGACAAAAGTCGGCCCACATTCGGGGTGGTGCACCACCTCGGAAGCAGTCCGGCATAAAGCTAGGGCGCTAGTGGCTGGCTCCATAGAGGGCATTTCCGGCATTAAGCTTGGCTAAACTCCTTCAAATTTCTTTGAACCAAGGTGATTTACGACACCTCGGATACAGTTCGGCATTGGAGCTCGGATACATAGTCCGGCGTTGGAGCTCGGATACATAGTCCGGCGTTGGAGCTCGGATGCATTCCGGTGTTAGAGCTGGGAAGCGGTCCGGCGTTGGTGCTCGGCTGCAAAAGATACCTCGAATGCAGTCCGGCGTTGGAGATCAGACGCAAGAGGACACTGGCGCCCGGGAACAATTTCAAACCCGAGGTGTGGCATAAAAATAACAAGGCATTGATAAAGGCCGGAAACTTAAAGGGGCTCCTCGGATACCCGACGTGTAAACTCGTCGAATGCATTTCGGCGATCCTCAAGATCGAAGATGAGAAGATTTGTTGAACCAGTTTTCAAGACCGACGACCGAAGATGAAGAACGGTTCGGAAGAATTGAGGAGTGTCCCTAACTTGAAGACCGGTTCAGGGGGCTACTGACGGTGTCCTGGACCAGGGGGTACTCACCACGTCATCTCCCGATCTGTTAGATTGGGCCGAGGACCCCATGGCCGTATACTCATGGGCCAGTTCGAACAGCTACCGCATACAAGGAAGATTCCACAAGACTTGGCGATCAAGACAAGGACTCCTCCCCACCAGCGTATTCGGCTAGGACTCTTGTTATCCTAGGCCTATGGTGCATTATATAAACCGAGGCCGGGCTAGTCGATAGATCATATACAACAACAATCATACCATAGGCTAGCTTCTAGGGTTTTAGCCTCTATGATCTCGTGGTAGATCAACTCTTGTAATACTCATATCATCAATATCAATCAAGCAGGACGTAGGGTTTAACCTCCATCAAGAGGGCCCGAACCTGGGTAAAATATCGTGTCTCCTGCCTCCTGTTACCATCCGCCTTAGACGCACAGTTCCGGACCCCCTACCCGAGATCCGCCGGTTTTGACACCGACACTACCGCTTAGTGATAAAGTAAAGCAATTACATGGCGAATGCATTTTATACAATAAAGTGACAACCATATGGCTCCTGCCAGTTGCCGATAACTCCATTACAAAACATGATCATCTCATAAAATAAAATTTAGCATCATGTCTTGACCATATCACATCACAACATGCCCTGCAAAAACAAGTTAGACGTCCTCTCCTTTGTTGTTGCAAGTTTTACGTGGCTGCTACGGGCTGAGCAAGAACTGTTCTTACCTACGCATCGAAACCACAACGATATTTCGTCAAGTATGTGATGTTTTAACCTTCTCAAGGATCGGGCATAGCCACACTCGATTCAACTAAAGTTGGAGAAACTGACACCCGCCAGCCACCTGTGTGCGAAGCACGTCGGTAGAACCAGTCTCGCGTAAGTGTACGCGTAATGTCGGTCCGGGCCGCTTCATCCAACAATACCTCCGAATCAAAGTATGACATGTTGGTAAGCAGTATGACTAGTATCGCCCGCAACTCACTTGTGTTCTACTCGTGCATATAACATCTACGCATAAACCTGGCTCGGATGCCGCTGTTGGGGAACGTAGTAATTTCAAAAAAAACTCCTACGCACACGCAAGATCATGGTGATGCATAGCAATGAGAGGGGAGAGTGTTGTCCACGTACCCTCGTAGACCGAAAGCGGAAGCGTTATGATAACGCGGTTGATGTAGTCGTACGTCTTCACGATCGACCGATCCTAGTACCAAACGTACGACACCTCCGTGATCTGCACACGTTCAGCTCGGTGACGTCCCACAAACTCACGATCCAGTAGAGCTTCGAGGGAGAGCTTCGTCAGCACGATGGCATCATGAAGGTGCTGATGAAGCTACCGGCGCAGGGCTTTGCCTAAGCACTACGACGATATGACCGAGCTGGATTATGGTGGAGGGGGGCACCGCACATGGCTTGGAACAATCAACTTGTGTGTTCTAGGGTGCCCTCTACCCCCGTATATAAAGGAGCAAGGGGGAGGCCGACCGGCCATGGGGCGCGCCAAGGAGAGGGGGGAGTCGTCCTCCTGGTGGGAGTAGAACTCCCCTTTCCTAGTCCAACTAGGAAGGAGGAAGGGGGAAGGAAGGAGAGGAAGAGAGGGAGGAAAGAGGGGGCGCCGCCCCCCTCCCCTCCTTGTCCAATTCGGACTACCAAGGGGGGGCCAGCCCTAGGCCCTCTCCCCTCTCTCCCACAACGCCCATGTTGGCCCATTATATCCCCCGGGGGTTCCGATAACCCCCCGGCACTCCGACAAATATCCGGTGACCCCCGGAACTCATCCAGTGTCCGAATATAATCGTCCATGATACGTGTCCAACGTATCTATAATTTTTGATTACTCCATGCTATTATATTATCTATTTTGGATTTCAATGGGCTTTATTTTACACTTTTATATCATTTTTGGGACTAACCTACTAACCGGAGGCCCGGCCCAAACTGTTGTTTTTTTGCCTATTTTAGGGTTTCGAAGAAAAGGAATATCAAACGGAGTCCAAACGGAATGAAACCTTCGGGAATGTGATTTTCTCAACAAACGTGATCTAGGAGACTTGGAGTGGCCATCAAGAAACAAGGGAGGAAGGCACGAGGCAGGGGGCGCGCCTACCCCCCTGGCCGCGCCCTCCACCCTCGTGGGCCCTCCATTGCTCCACCGACGTACTTCTTCCTCCTATATATATCCACCTAACCCCCAAACATCAAGGAGCACCACGAAAACCTAATTCCACCGCTGCAACCTTCTGTAATCGAGAGATCCCATCCTGGGCCTTTTCCGGAGCTCCGCCGGAGGGGGCATTGATCACGGAGGGCCTCTACATCAACTCCATGGCCTCTCCGGTGATGTGTGAGTAGTTTACTTCAGACATACGGGTCCATAGTTATTAGCTAGTGGCTTCTTCTCTCTCTTTGGATCTCAATACAAAGTTCTCCTTGATCTTCTTGGAGATCTATTCGATGTAATCTTCTTTTGCGGTGTGTTTGTCGAGATCCGGTGAATTGTGGGTTTATGATCCAGGTTATCTATGAACAATATTTTATTCTCCTCTAGATTCTTTTATGTATGATTGGTTTATCTTTGGAAGTCTCTTCGAATTATCATTTTGGTTTGGCCTACTAGATTGATCTTTCTTGCAATGGGAGAAGTGCTTAGCTTTGGGTTCAATCTTGTGGTGTTCGATCCCAGTGACAGAAAGGGAACCGACACGTATTGTATTGTTGCCATTGAGGATAAAAAGATGGGGTTTATATCATATTGCATGACTTTATACCTCTACATCATGTCATCTTCCTTAAAGAATTACTCTGTTCTTATGAACTTAATACTCTAGATGCATTGTCGGGGGTTTGGTGCGACATATGCCAACGGATGTCTTATCATGGTGGGGGCGAGTAGAACGTCGCCGGTGCCTGGAAACGGGATGAGGCGAAGACATGCACGCCGGCGAATCTTACCCAGCTTCGGGGCTCTCCGGGGAGATAATACCCCTACTGCTGCTCTGCGGGGTCTCCGCATGATCACTATGGTCAAGTGTTTACACGGTTGCTCCTTGAGCTGTGTAGGGTGGTAGGAGAGGGCAAGGCTAGCTCTCTCCCTCTATCTGGTGAGGTATAGAACTACTGGGATCCAACCCTTTGCATGGGTGCCCTGGGGGGTTTATATAGGCCTACCCCCCCAGGGGTACAGTGGTAATGTGACTGGGCATGGGCCCAGCCGTCAGTGTCTCCGACCTCCGACTTCTCCGCCGACTGCTGGGGCCTGCCGACTGGTGGGCCCCGCCGACTGGTCTGGTACGGAGCCGACAGGCCGCGTCCGCCGCGGGCGGGTCTTGCCGGCTGCTGATTACTGTAGCCATGCTCCTTATGATGCAAGCTTGGTCATGGGGTCATGGCAACAGCCCCGCCGCCTGGCGGGCGATCACTGTGGCCACTCCCGTTGGGTCCGAGTGGCCGTGCTCCCGCCGTCTCCCGAGGTCTCGCTGGCTGGTGGGCCCTACTGCCTCTAGGCCGTACAGACAAGCCGTCGTGGGCGCAGGACCAGGTACAGTGGTGCTGATGTCAGGGCCGGCTGGGCAACAGTGCCACGCCACGGGGAGATCTTCTCAAGTACGGCGCGCTGTAGCCATGCCTGCCCTTGGTAAGGGGCGGGGAGTGGGCTTCATTGTAGCCACGCCCCTGCCCCGTCCCCCTCGATGAGGTCACGGTTTGTTGGAGTCGCCGGCCGACTCCCCAAAGCCGGCTTCTCTGGAAGTCATCCCTGGGACTCGGCCGTGAGCGGGCAGTCGGCCGCCTTGCCGTAGACTCCCCAGGAGGCGGCTCTTCGCCCTGTGGTCTTGAGGGGCGCAGCCTGCCCCGATGTCTTGAAAGGTCGTGGGGCTCGGGTTGGCCTACCCGTGGCCCATTACTCCGACAGTAGTCCCCGAAGCTGGTGAGGTGCCGCGGACGATCGGCCGAGAAGCCTCAGCAGTTTCTCTTTCCGGGCGCAACACATGGTCTTGATTGACTTCCGCTGGGCTGACTAGAAGGAGTCGGACTCGCCCAACTCGGACTCACTCAATTCTGACTTGCTCAGTAGTTCGAACGTCGCGGCGGGATTTCAAGTGGCGTGCTAGCTAAGCTTCCAGGCCGCTGCCCGTTCCTGGCCGGTCACACGAGGGCACGTGGCCAGGCCATTCTGCCATCCCACGCGCGCGACGGGATAGGCCCATAGGTGGGGCCCGCCAGTACCACGCCTCGGCACCCGAGCGGATCCACCGCGGCCCTGGCGGGCGGTTGGGATTCCCGTGAAGTTACTGCGCGCAGTAACTTTACGTGGATCGTGGGGGTCATGGGGCAGCGGGCGCAGTAAATCCCCACGTCCGCCCCCTCGGCTTCGCAGCCCATAGGACTATAAGTAGGGGGAAGGGGGGCACGCGCGCCCCTCCTTCCCACTACCCCTCGCTTCTTCCTCCTCGCAGCTCCTCGCTCTCCTGCTTCCTCTTCTCTTCTTCGCCTTGCCGCACGCCCAAGCTCCGGCGAACACCGCAACGACAGCTTCGCAATGAGCTCTTCCTCCGCTGCCGCGCCTCCCCCAGTGCACTCCGGCACCTGGGATGGCTCCGAGGTCCATGAAGACCATATTGAGTTCCTCCGCCGGACCCGTCGGCTTCCTAGCGAGGATCGTGTGCAGGTGCGTCTCACGCCGGAGGGGGAGATTTCCCCCGCCCCGCGGGAGGGCGAGCGGGTCATCTTCCGCTCGCACTGCCTGCGCGGGCTGGGGCTGCCGGTGAGCAGCTTCTTCCGGTCGTTCATGCAGTTTTATGGACTCCAGCCGCACCACCTCACCCCCAACATAGTGGTGCTGTTGTCCGCCTTCGTGGCTCTGTGCGAGGGCTTCCTTGGAGTCCTCGCCACCCTCGAGCTCTTCGGGGGAGTTCTTCTTCTCCAAGCTCGGCACCCAGGCCGCGGGCGTGCCGACTCAGTGCGGCGCCTTCATCGCTGTGCGAAGGATAGGAGCCGACAACCACTTCCCCTCCATCTCACTGCTGAAGTCGGTGAAGATGTGGCAGCGATCCTACTTCTACGTCAGGAACGTCGCCACGAGGGGCGACTGGGTTAATCTGCCGGCTTTCGAAGCCGGCCCGCCGGCTGGCAGACTGCCCAACTGGTCGTACCGGTCCAGGTCACTGACGCCTGCGGGAGCCGGCGCCATCACACGACTCCGAGTGCTGACGCAGTCGGAGGGTCTGACTGGCCCGGACCTGCTGGCCACCTTCGTCTCGCGCCGAGTTCTCCCACTCCAAGGCCGCCCTCACCTGATATGCCAGATGAGCGGGGGCCGCGACCCGAGTCGGATGTGCACCAAGGACATGCTTCACGAAGAGGTGGCCCTGATGGTGAACTACCTCTCGGATAGCAGGCTCCCGGAGGACTGGCGATTCGGCAAGGAGCCATACTCCCGCGCTAACCCCCCGCCTGTGGTGAGTCGCCTTTCTTTTCTTTAGATTATCTTCTTCTTGCCGAGTCTTGTTCTAATCAGTCTGCTTTTTGGTTAGAATCCCCTTCTTCACCCACCAGCCGGCACCTCGGGGCCATCCCGTGAGTTCGCCGCCGATCGGGCGGAGAGCGACGTCGACGACCCCGATCTGGGGGCGGCGGCTCTGGAGGTGGACGCCGAGGGAGGAGGAAGGACGACAGCCGACTTCAGGCCCTCGGCTACCTTTGTCGACTGGCCTGAAGACGACGCCGAGGGAGGAGTCGCCCCTCACCATCGGCCAGGAGCCAGCCAGCCGGACGCGGGCTCTTCTGCCGCGTCGGGCGTTCCAGGCGGTGGGAAGAAGCGCCGGGATGCGCCGACTTTGTTTGGCAGCCGGCCGAAGAAGCCCAAGGGCTCGGCTGCGGCGACCCGGCGGGACGAGGCAGCCGTGAAGGCCATCCTCTTCCGTAAGGAAGTGAAGAAGCCGCCGTTGGTATCTGCGTAAGTATTCTGACTTCAAAGTTTATTCTTTCTTCGTGTTTTGTCTAAGTCTCTGCTCACCCTTTTTTCTTCAGGGCTCCCCTCTCTCTTGAGAGGGTCGCCGCCGCCTCCGTCATGGGGTCAGCAGGGACGCCCGCCACCACTCGGCGGATAGACCCCGCTGCCGACCTCCAGGAGGCGACGGAGCGGAATGCGCAGGAGAAGCGCAATGAAGAAGAAGCCCTCCGCCTGGAGAAGGCGGAGGCCGACAGGGCGGAGGCCTCTGTCAAGAAAAAACTAGCGGAGGCCGAAGCCACCGGCGCGGCGAAGCAGCAGGCTGAGGAAGCCGCACGCTGCCAGGCGGCCTTGCTTGTTACCCCGCTGAGCTCTGCGCCGCCGCCGCCGGAGTTCACGGGGCAGACTGGAGGAGCCGGCGAGGAGAACCTCGTCGAGGAGATGGAAGGCGGCGAGCCCTCTACTCCAGGCGCAAACGTTCCGCTGCCGTCTGAAGGCATGCGAGGCGAGCAGCCAGCGGACCCTCCGGTGCTGCCGACCGAAGAAGAGGCCGTGGCGAGGCTACTCCTCCAGGTCGGCTCGCCAGCGTGCCGTCGTCTGGAGAAGGCGACTTCGGCACCCCGCCCCCTGGAGGCCGGCACCGCCAGCTCCGCGGCTCCAGAAGCCGAGGCGACGAGCGCCGCACCTGTTGGGTGGGTGCGGGGAGGCGGCATAGGGCCGTTGAACCGGGCACTCCTGGACGTCCAGGCGAAGCTCCGTGCTGAGGGCGACGCCCTCCAGAGCTGCACCAAGGCGTTCCTGGTGTCGCGGGCGGCCGTCCGGGTATGTCTTTTCTTTGGGCCTTTAGTTTTCTTGTTCCTCTCTGTGGGGGCACGCCAGCGCACCCACTTGGTATAGTCCCCGAGTTTCGGGTCGGCTGCTGAGCAGGCGGTCCGGAACTCCAATTTAATGAACTTCTGGGTACTAACTTTGTCTGAAATGCTTGTTGCAGGACTACCACAACCTCCGCGTCACCGCCTTCAACCGTAATGTTGAAGAGTTGGGCAAGCGGACCGCCGACTTGGCGGAGAGCCAGAGTAGGTCCTTCTCCTTTTTCTCTTCTCTGCGGGGGCGCGCTAGCGCACCCGCGGGCTGTAGTCCCCGAGATTCGGGCCGACTGCTGAGCAGTCAGGCCGGATCTACCCGGTGACCTACTTTATTGACGACTGTTGTCTTTCTTTCTTTCCTTCAGGGGCCAACGCTGCTCTTCAACAGCAGCTGAGAAAAGCCAACTCCGCCCTGCTCGCCAAAGGGGAGGAGTGCGGCAAGCTCGCCGCGGAGTGCGATCTGCTGACCACTCAGTTGGCAGAGTAGAAGGGGCTGCTCGCGAAGACGCAGAGGGAGGCAGAGGAGATGGAGGCCGCCCTCCTGGCCAAGTTCGCGAGCGAGCGCTCTTCCTGGTCTGACAAGGAGGCGATGCTGTCCTCCGGCTTCCACGAGATCGAAGACATCGTTGATGGTGAGTCTCTTTGTTTTCTTTCTTTGAGCCGCCGACCTAGGTCGTGTCGACTCCTGGTTTTTGACTCGCTTTTTTGTTTCTTCGTGCCTTTTGCAGACTCCTTCCCTGGGCAGTCTCAGGCCGCTATCCAAGCCATCGAGGCCGATCGTGCAAGTCGGAGGGCGGAGAGCGCAGAGATCGCCGCCGATGCCCCTCGAACTCTTGATGAGCACATCTTGAGTATCGAGGCTCGCCTCCGGCCGGCTCACGGGATGCTGCGCCGGCTTCAGCGCGTCGGTGCCCAGGTGATCTCCGCCCTTTGGCCGGATGTGCAGGCTCCGCGCACCCCCAGCCTAACGGCCAACTGGTTGGAGGTCGCGGCTGGTCGCCTCGAGGCCTGGAAGGGCTCTTTGGCCCGGGCTGGAGCGCGCCGGGCCTTGGAGTTCGTCAAGGCGTGGTACCCAGGGCTGGATCTAGGCCGGTTGGCCACGCTTCGGTCGGAGGCCCAGCCGGAGCTGGCGGCTGCGGAAGACAGACTCGTCAAGCGTGCTGCGGCGATCGCCGAGTACACCGACACGAGCATCTTCATCCCCGAGCAGTCTGAAGACGGCGAGGAGGTCCCGCCGGAGTGGTTTGGGATGAACCCAGACTATGGCGAAGAGTCGGCGGAGGTGATCGGCTCCAGCGTCGAGGAGGAGGACGAGGCGGAGGATGAGGGCGAGGCGGAGGCACCAGAAGACGGAGCAGACGGCCAGCCTCAACCCGACCGCGCCTCCAGCAACGAGCCGCTTGTGACCGATCCGACTGCTGCCGGAGGCGATCAAGCCGAGACTAGCCGGTCGATCGCCCCGACGACTGATGCTGGCGCCTCCTCCGACCCCCCGACTCCGTCTGCCGCCTCCTAAGCTGCCGCTGTGTCTTTTGTTTTATCTGCTTCAGTAGTCTTTTGAAGAACTTGTTAATTCGCACAATTGCACCCGCGGGTGTACTTTGAACCTCTGCTTGACAATTCGGCCAAGGGCCTGTGTTATATATATATATATGTCTATCTTTTCTTGCTCATTATTCTTTTGGCTGTTTTCCTTTGCCGCTTTCTCCTAGTTGCCTACCTTGCCAATCGGACAGCCGCTCTGCAGACTGTTGCTGGATCAAGTTCTAGGCTACTTTGGGAAAGCAAGTACTTAGCCGATTTTAAGATTGTTTGAGCAAGTTGGATAGAAAACGACAATCCGTCTGTCCGAGGGTCAGTTTGCGAGAAGGGCTTGGAAGCCGTCTTGAGCTATGTTTTACGCTTTGAGTCCCTAGCCATTTTTCGTGCGATCACCCATTCTACCTTACCTCTGCCTACCGTACAGTCGCTCTGCGAGCTGTGGCTTCTGACAGAAGACGGCTTAGATGTTACACACTACTTGTCCGGCTGCAGGAAGCATTTCATAGTGCAAGGCGGCAAGTCCCCGGGCCAACTTGTCGAGCCCGGTGCCAAGCGGCATGACAAAGAGTAACATACTTGTAGGCATAATTTTTATCATATAGACAAAAGAGGGCAATCCCCGAGCTCATCTCGGGGGGCCTGAAGTCTTGGTACTTTAATACAAAGGGTAGCATGGTACATACTGCATCAACTGTAAAATCTTCGGAGAAGATTTGCATTCCATGGCCGCTCTGTCTCCTTGCCGGACTCGTCCCTCTTGCGTGCTCGGGGCTTCTAAGCGTTGATCAGGAAGTAGGAGTCGTTGCCTAGTACTTTGCTGATGATGAAAGGGCCTTCCCAAGGCGGCGACAGCTTGTGCTGGCCGGCTGTTCGCTGGGTCAGCCGGATTACAAGGTCGCCTTCTTGGAAAGATCTTGGCCTGACCTTCCTGTTGTGGTATCGGCGCAGGCTCTGCTGGTAGATGCTGGACCGGCTGAGTGCCAACAGCCGGCCCTCTTCCAGCAGATCGACGCCGTCTTGTCGTGCTTCTTCTGCTTCCTCCTCGGTGTACATGGCGACTCGTGGGGAGTCGAACTCTATGTCCGTTGGGATGACGGATTCGGCACCATAGACGAGGAAGAAGGGCATGAAGCCGGTTGACTTGTTTGGAGTCGTGCACAAACTCCAGAGGATGGCTGGTAGCTCGTCGAGCCAGCAGCCATCCGAGCGCTCCAGAGGCTCGATCAACCGAGGCTTGATGCCGGACAGGATGAGGCCGTTTGCTTGCTCCACTTGGCCGTTTGACTGCGGGTGGGCGACGGACGCTAGGTCCAGTCGGATGCCCTGTGTTACGCAGAAATGGGCCAAGGCGCCTTTGGCAAAACTTGTGCCGTTGTCGGTGATGATGCTGTGTGGTATGCCATACCGAATTGTGATATCGGTGATGAAGGTCACGGCAGTCGGACCGTTCAGTTTCTTAATTGGCTTTACTTCCACCCACTTGGTGAACTTGTCCACTACGACAAGTAGGTGAGTCAGACCACCTCGTGCTGTTTTGAATGGTCCCACCATGTCTAGGCCCCAAACAGCGAAAGGCCAAGCAATGGGGATAGTCTTGAGCGCGGAAGCCGGCTGGTGCGGCTTGGAGCTGAACTTCTGGCACCCTTTGCATTTTTGGACCAACTCCTTGGCCTCTTCCAAGGCAGTCGGCCAAAAGAAACCGTGCCGAAAAGCTTTGGCGACGAGTGCTCTTGAAGCCGCATGGTGGCCACATTCGCCTTAATGGATGTCTTTGAGGATCACCTGGCCTTGCTCTAGCTCTACGCAGCGCTGGTAGACACCAGTGATGCTGCGCCTGACCAGCTCTCTGTTGATTATGGTATAGGATGCTGCCCGGCGTTGTACTTGCCAAGCTGAGGTCTCATCAGTTGGTAGCTCTTTGTTCACCAGAAATTTGAGGATGGGCTGGGCCCATGAGGGTGCGGCTATTTCGTCGACTATTAGAACTGCGACTTGGATGAGGGCGGCTGGGCTGGGAGGTGGCGGGCTGGACTCAACAACCACTTGTTGGGCTGATGAAGTCCCCAGGCCGACTGGCTCGGTCCTTGGGCCGAGTTCTGGAATCTTCAAGTCCGTCACCGCAGTCCCCGGGCCAGGCTCGACTGTGGTAGCTTTGGAGTCTCCTGCCAAAGTCCCCGTTCCGACTGCCGGAACTCTGGAGTCGGGTCCGCCGTCTTCGGGAGGAGCCGGCACAAAGATGGAGTCTGATTCTGGTGAAGGCTTGATAGACGGCTTGAGGAGGCATTGAAGGGCGACGCCAGATGGTATTGCTTGGCGGGTAGAGCCGATTCGTGCCAAGGCGTCAGCTTGGTCGTTGTCATTTCTTGACACATGGAGGAACTCGCACCCTTCGAAATACCCGCTAAGTTGCTGCACGAGGAAACGGTAGCTCGCCATGTTTGCGTCTTTGGCATCTCAGTCGCCAGACGACTGCTGGACCACTAAGTCCGAGTCGCCATAACACAAGATCCGGCGGATGCCAAGTTCTTTGGCAAGCCGGAGCCCATAAATGAGCGCCTCATACTTGGCCACGTTGTTGGAGGTGGCAAAATGGATTTGCAGTGCATATTTGAGCTTGTCGCCTTTGGGAGAGGTGAGGACGACGCCGGCTCCCAAGCTGGTGTGCATCTTGGAGCCGTCGAAGTGCATCCGCCAATGGGTGGAGTCAGGTGCTAGAGGCAGGTACTGGGTCTCGGCCCAGTCGACGAGGAAGTCGGCCAGTGCTTGTGACTTGATAGCAGTGTGGGGCTGGTAGTAGATGGTGTAAGGAGCCAGCTCTATGGCCCACTTGGCCACTCGACCAGAGGCATCACGGCTGCCGATGATCTCGGCAAGTGGAGCCGTGCAGACCACCGTGATTGGATGTTCTTGAAAGTAAGGCTTCAATTTCTTGGCAGCAAAGTGCACGCCATAGCACATCTTCTGGTAGTGGGGGTAGTTCTGCTTGGAGGTAGACAGTACCTCGCTCAGGTAATATACTGGTCTCTGGACAGGTAGCGCCTTGCCTTCCTCCTTGCGCTCTACTACAATGACTGTGCTGACTACTCGGCTGGTGGCGGCGATGTACAGGAGCTTAGGTTCCTTGGGAGTCAGAGCCGCTAGGACGGGTGGAGTAGTCAGCATCTTCTTCAACTGGTGGAAAGCTTCGTCCGCCTTATGGTTCCACTCGAAAAAAGTGGTCTTCTTCATGAGTGGGTATAAGGGGAGAGCTTTCTCGCCCAGCCGACTGATGAATCGGCTGATGGATGCCAAGCAGCTGGTGAACTTCTGCACATCCAGCAGTCGGCTAGGTACTTCCATTCTCTCGATGGACTTGATTTTTACTGGGTTGCATTCTATGCCGCGTTTAGAGACCAGAAAACCTAGCAGCTGGCCGGCTGGTACTCCGAAGACACACTTCTCGGGGTTGAGCTTGATCTGGAACCGGCACAGGTTCTCAAAGGTCTCCTTGTGGTCTTCCAGCAATGTTCCTCGCTTTTCCGTCTTCACCACCACGTCTTCCACGTAAACGTGGGCGTTCCTACCGAGCTGCTTGAGGAGGCACTTCTGCATGCAACGCTGAAAGGTGGCGTCGGCATTCCTCAAGCCGAACGTCATGGTGAGGTAGCAGAATGCCCCAAATGGCGTGATGAAGGCGGTCTTTAATCTATCAGCCGGGTTCAGCTTGATCTGGTGATATCCTGAGTACGCATCCAAGAAACTCAAGAGCTCGCATCCGGCTGTGGAGTCTGTCACCTGATCAATTCTCGGCAGAGCAAACAGGTCCTTGGGGCGGGCCTTGTTGAGGCTCGTGTAGTCAATACACATTCGCCATTGCTTGTTCTTCTTTAGCACCAGGACCGAATTTGCCAGCCACTCCGGGAAGAAAACTTCCATAATGAAGCCGGCTGCTAGGAGTCGGGCTATCTCTTCTCCGACAACTCTTCTCTTCTCTTCTGATAAGCGGCGCAGGGGCTGCCTGACCGGCTTTGTATCAGATCGGACGTATAACTTGTGCTCGGCGAATTCCATCGGCACACCTGGCATGTCTTTGGGAGACCATGCGAAGATGTCTCGATTCTCACGGAGGAAATCGATGAGCTCGCCTTCCTATTTGCTGTCGAGGTTTGCACCTACGACGGCGTACCTCTCTGGGTGTTCCGGATCCAAGCGTATCTTCTTTGTCTCTTTGGCCGGCTTGAACGAACCTTCGGCTTCCGACTCCTTCCGGTCGGGCGATATCTCCGGCTGCTTGCCGGCCATCGCCACAGCTCGATCAAGGAGTCGCTTCTCGGCTGCAATCACCAGGGACTCGGCCAGCCGACTGCTCTCGGCCGCGCAAGCGGACGACTTCCGGTAGTCGCCGGCCACAGTCAGAATTCCCCTGGAACTAGGCATCATCATCTTGAGGTAGGCGTAGTGGGGGACCGCCATGAACTTGGCCAAGGCGGGCCGACCAAGTAGCGCATGGTACGGGCTCTCAAGGTCCACCACCTCAAACCAAAAAGACTCTCTTCGGAAGTGATCTTGTCCCCAAAGAGGATGTCAATCAGGATCTTGCCGATTGGTGAACAGGAAACCCCAGGAACAATGCCGTGGAACACAGTCCGGCTATTCTGAAGTTGTCTCTGCTTGATTCCTAACTTCTCCATGGTGTCCTTGTACAGGATGTTGATGCTGCTGCCCCCATCTATCTGAACTCGCGAGAATGCACGGCCCGTTTGTCCGTGGCAAAGGTGGCGTCCAGGACCAAAGCGTAGGAGCCCGGACTCGGCATCACTTCTGGGTGGTCAGCCCTGCTCCAGCTGATGGGCCTCTCTGACCAGTGTATGAACTCTGGCGTCTCTGAGGCTACCGCGTTCACCTCTTGTCGCTGCAGCCGCCTGCTGCGTCGATCGTCAGCCACACTGGTGAACACCATGTAGGCTCCGTGCTCTTCAGGGTACTCATCTTGTACTGCGCCGACTGGCCTGACTACCGGCTGCTGGGGCGGAGGCGGAGGCGGCTGCCCAGTAGGCGGGGGTGGCAGGAGGCCGTCTCCCTTGGCGATCCTGGTGAGCCAGTGGCACTTCCGGGTGGTGTGATTCGATGGCTTCGCGCCGCTGTGGAACTTGCAAGGTCCATCCAAGGTCTTCTCGTAGGAGAAGGCCGGCAACCAGTTCGGCTTGCCGCCTTTTTGTCGCTTGGGCGAAGGCTGCTCTTCTGGCTGCTGGGCTTCGACGGTCACGACCTGCCGGCTGTTGGAAGCCGGCTGCGGGGCCTTGCGCTTGTGGTCGCCCTGCTGTTGTCGCCGGCCGACGTCTGCTGCGGGAGTTCTTGGAGCCTGAGGAGCTACTTTGCCAGTCGTGTTGATTTGAATTTCCGTCTTCATGGAGGAGTCAGCCGTAGCGTACTTGTCCGCTATGATCAGCAGCTCGTCGAGGGTCTCTGGATCGTCGCAGAGGAGCTTGTGCTTGAGGAGGGTGCCTTCTCGGCACACGGCTGTGAAGTACTCGATGGCCTGCACCTCGTGCACGCCCTCGCAGGAGTTCTGGAGCTCAGCCCAACGCGGGACGTAGTCGCGAGTCGACTCATCAGGACCTTGCACGCATAGGGAGAGCTGGCGAGGCTTGGGAGGACGCTTGTACGTGCTGGTGAAGTTGCGAATGAATGCTTCGGTGAAGTCGACCCAGCTGTTGATGCTGCAGGGCTTTAGGCTATTTAGCCATGTCCGGGCCGTGCCCTGGACACGCTTGTCGCCATTTGCTATGCTGACAGCTGTGGAGTAGTCGACTAGCCAGTCTTCCGGCTTCACGGAGCCGGTATACTTGGGCGTGTCTCTTGGGAACGCGAACCCTCTGGGAAAGGGCTCGTCCTGAATGCGGGGCCCGAAACAAGGCGGACCCAGCTCGTCTTCTTCTTCCAGCGCCAGGGACCGGTGAAGTCGGTCGATCCGGTGGCGGGCGTCATTCTCCCCAACTCCCTCTCGGCGGCCAAGGCGGTCACTGAGAGTCGGATGGTCAACAGGCGGCGGGGAGACTCGCCTGTCCTTGCGGGGAGGGGGAGGCGGACAGTCATCCCGTCGTTCCACTGCTCTCGGGCGGCCGTCTCGGTCGCGCTCTATGGTAATCTGAGTCCGACTGTGGCTGACAGCCGGCTCCTTGTCCTTCCTTCCTCGGGTACCGCCAGTCGGCGTCTGAGACGTCGTGCCTTGATCTCAGTGCGGGTCGTCGTTTGGCTGTTGCGGTGCCTCCGTGCGGCAGCCGGCGTCGTTCTGCACGGCGGCCGCGTCGAGGAGCCGCTGGACTCACTCCATCATGAGGCGGCGCTCTTCGCCCTCGAAATTTTCCAGCTCATCTGCCGCTGCCTGGGCGGCTCGGATGTTCTCCGCTGGCGTGGCATACACGGGGCGGCTAGCCCCAAACTGGCTGGCGATGGCTACGCCGCGCTGCTGAACCGCGCCAAGGCGGCTGGGCCCTACCAGAGCCAGCGAGCCGCCAACAGCGCGATCCATCTCCCGCTGGTAAGCTTCTGACAAGCGTCTCGTGCTAGCTAGCTTCTTCGCGCCTTCAACAAGCTGAAAGTGGCGCGCTTCTAACGTCTCTGCGTCAGCATCTTCTGGAATGGGCGCAGCTAGGGCTTGCAGCGCCGCACCGAGTGAGTAGGGCGCCCTTCCACCAGGGAACTCGTCATGACTGATGACCAGCACCTCAGTGACGGTGCTCCCGTCGCTCTCTGCGTGGGGGAGAGGTTCGTCGTAGACCACCACGTTGGAGGGGAAAGCGTCGACCGACGCGGTGTCGGAGTCGACCAGCATCGGGTCGGTGGAGCCTACGGACTCCAAGTCTATGGCAGGCTCACCGGAAACGTGGAGTTGATCGAGGAGGCCCGCGAGGAGGTTTTCGGGGCCGCCTACGCCTCCGTCGGACGCAGGTTCGTCGGAGAGGCGGACCACGCCGACAAGTTTGGCCAAGGAGCTGGCTGCGCAGGCGATCTCCACGCCGCGCAGCGCGTCGACACAAACTTCGTCTGGCGTGCCTGGCTGGCTGCGCTCGCCAGGGAGGAAATGGGTTCCCGTCCAGAACAGATCTCCGGACGGCGGTGCACCATGCCCCATGGTGGGCTCCAAATGTTGGGGGTTTGGTACGACATATGCCAACGGATGGCTTATCATTATGGGGGCGAGTAGAACGTCGCCGGTGCCTGGAAACGGGATGAGGCGAAGACATGCATGCCGGCGAATCTTACCCAGCTTCGGGGCTCTCCGGGAAGATAATGCCCCTAGTACTGCTCTGCGGGGTCTCCGCATGATCACTATGGTCAAGTGTTTACACGGTTGCTCCTTGAGCTGTGTAGGGTGGTAGGAGAGGGCAAGGCTAGTTCTCTCCTCTATCTGGTGAGGTATAGAACTACAGGGATCCAACCCTTTGCATGGGTGCCCTGGGGGGTTTATATAGGCCTACCCCCCAGGGGTACAATGGTAATGTGACTGGGCGCGGGCCCAGCCATCAGTGTCTCCGACCTTCGACTTCTCCGCCGACTGCTAGGGCCCGCCGACTGCTAGGGCCCGCCGACTGGTGGGCCCCGCCGACTGGTCTGGTACGGAGCCGACAGGCCGCGTCCGCCGCGGGCGGGTCTTGCCGGCTGCTGATTAATGTAGCCGTGCTCCTGATGATGCAAGCTTGGTCATGGGGTCATGGCAACAGCCCCGCCGCCTGGCGGGCGATCACTGTGGCCACTCCCCATCTCTTCTTGATTAATGGCGCGTGGGCCCGAGGGACGGCTCGGCCGACTCCCCCGGGCCGACTCCCGTTGGGTCCGACTGGCGGTGCTCCCACCGTCTCCCGAGGTGTCGCTGGCTGGTGGGCCCTGCTGCCTCCAGGCCGTACAGACAAGCCGTCGTGGGCGCAGGACCAGGTACAGTGGTGCTGATGTCAGGGCCGGCTGGGCAATAGTGCCACGCCGCGGGGAGATCTTACCAAGTACGGCGCGCTGTAGCCATGCCTGCCCTTGGTAAGGGGCGGGGAGTGGGCTTCATTGTAGCCACGCCCCTGCCCCGTCCCCCTCGATGAGGTCACAGTTTGTTGGAGTCGCCGGCCAACTCCCCAAAGCCGGCTTCTCTGGAAGTCTTCCCTGGGACTCGGCCGTGAGCGGGCAGTCGGCCGCCTTGTCGTAGACTCCCCAGGAGGCGGCTCTTCGCCCTGTGGTCTTGAGGGGCGCAGCCTGCCCCGATGTCTTGAAAGGTCGTGGGGCTCGGGTTGGCCTACCCGTGGCCCATTACTCCGACATGCATGCTGGATAGCGGTCGATGTGTGGAGTAATAGTAGTAGATGCAGAATCGTTTCGGTCTACTTGTCTCCAACATGATGCCTATATACATGATCATACCTAGATATTCTCATAACTATGCTCAATTCTATCAATTGCTCGATAGTAATTTATTTACCCACCGTAATACTTATGCTCTTGAGAGAAGCCACTAGTGAAACCTATGGCCCCCGGGTCTATCTTTCATCATATTAATCTTCGAACACTTAGTTATTTTCTTTGCAATTTATTTTACTTTGCATATTTATCATAAAAATACCAAAAATATTATCTTATCATATCTATCAGATCTCACTCTCGTAAGTGACTGAGAAGGGCTTGACAACCCCTTTATCTCGTTGGTTGCGAGGTTCTTATTTGTTTGTGTAGGTGCATGGGACTTGAGCGTGATCTCCTACTGGATTGATACCTTGGTTCTCAAAAACTGAGGGAAATACTTATGCTACTTTGCTGCATGACCATATTCTCTTCAAGGGAAAACCAACGCAGTGCTCAAGAGGTAGCAAGAAGGATTTCTAGCATCGTTGCCGGGAAGATTCGCTCCAAGTCAAGTCAAGACATACCAAGTACCCATCACAAACTCTTATCCCTCGCATTACATTATTTTCCATTTTCCTCTCGTTTCCTCTCGTTTTCCTCTCCCCCACTTTACCCTTGTCGTTTTATTCGCCCTCTCTCTCTGTTTCCCCTTCTCTTTCCCTATTTGCCATCTCTTTCGCTCACCTTTGTTTCGCCATGTCAGAATCAGAAACGGTTGGGGGTTCTCTCCCGAGTTTTAGTACTTTTGACAATCCTTCTATTCTCTCTAAACTCATAAAAATGATGCTATGGAAAGACCTATAGAAGATATCAATGAGAATCTTAATAATTTTGACGAACAGGATTCCGGAATTTTTCGTTATTTACTCGATGAATCTTTGAAAGATGCTTAGGATAGACTGTTAAGGATCCGGTCCGGCTATGTTCCCCAATAACAAATTGAAATTTACTTAAAGAGCTTTTATGTTGCCCTACCTTCTTCATTTAAGCATGTCCTAGATTCTATTTTTGAAGAAGGTTTTCTTGAAGGGGATGCTGTAGATACTTATGAAAAGATGAAAACCATATTTGGGCATCCCATGAATGAGAGGGTTGAATCCACATCTCTTTTTCTCTCCTACCAAAACGAATCTATCAAAGAAATGAAAGCTAGCTTAGATACAAATTTCTGTAAAATGCTTAATCTTTCTTCTACCATTAACAACCATGTGCTTTATCAAAATAGAAAGATTAATGCCATAGATAATAAGTTTGCTCTTTTCTTCCCTAAAACCAAAGATGGCAATACCTAGATCTATCTTCACTTTTATGCCTAGCTAGGGGCGTTAAACGATAGCGCTTGTTGGGAGGTGAGGCAGTCCTGGATTTGGGGGTCTCCGGACGGCCAGACTCTGTCCTTTGGCCAGACTGTTGGACTATGAAGATACAAGATTGAAGACTTCGTCCCGTGTCCGGATGGGACTCTACTTGGCGTGGAAGGCAAGCTAGGCAATACGGATATGTGTATCTCCTCCTTTGTAACCGACCTTGTGTAACCCTAGCCCCCTCCGGTGTCTATACAAACCGGAGAGTTTAGTCTGTAGGATAACATACAATCATACCATAGGCTAGCTTTTAGGGTTTAGCCTCTCCGGTCTCATGGTAGATCTACTCTTGTAATACCCATATCATCAAGAATAAATCAAGCAGGACGTAGGGTTTTACCTCCATCAAGAGGGCCCGAACCAGGGTAAAACATCGTGTCCCCTGCCTCCTGTTACCATCCGCCTTAGACACACAGTTCGGGACCCCCTACTCAAGATCCGCCGGTTTTGACACCGACATTGGTGCTTTCATTGAGAGTTCCTCTGTGTCTTCGCCATTAGGCTTGATGGCTCCTACGATCATCGATAGCGATGCAGTCCAGGCCTTGTGCGCCACGCGGTCACGAGGGGTATGATTTAGCTCTGCCATCAGACCGCATTCAGGAGATCGCACTGGCAGCCGCTCCGAGCCTCAATTCGGAGCAAGTTGTGCCATCCATGGACGGGTGGATAAACCCCATCACGGAGGCCGTATCCTCAGCGGCGATCGAGCCGAATATCGACCTTTCCCTTCACGAGAGCCGTGTTGTCAAACTACCGGATCCTTCTCCGGCCACGGACTCCGAACCGCCTGCGCCCGTTCCTATCGAATCCGATTGGGCGCCGATCATGGAGTCTACCTCCGTGGATATTTTTCAGCGCTCGCCCTACGGCGACGTACTGAACTTATTAAGGTCTCTCTCCATGTCAGGAGGATCCTGGCCGAACTATGTCTAGCAGGAGTGGGATGCGGATGACGAAGAAATTCGCCGCCCACCCACCACCCACTTAGTAGCCACATTCGATGATTTAACCGACATGCTCGACTTTGACTCCGAAGACATCGACGGTATGGACGACAATGCAGGAGACGAATAGGAACCACTGCCCACAAGGCACCAGACGCCCACTTCATCACATGACGTATATATGGTGGACACACCAAAAGAAAACGACGACGAGGAACGGAAGGACGCAACGAAGGATTGTCCCCTCGAGAAGCAGTCAAAGCGGCGGCGTAAGCGCCGCCCCAAATCCTGCCTCGGCAGAAACAATGATCATATAGACCCAGCGTTAGAGCAGGGTGAACAATCACCGGACCACGGCAACACGGAGAATCAAAGGGAACAACCCGACTCTGTCAAAGATAATAATCCGGACGACCTCACACCGGACAGACACCTGGAGCAACAGAATGCCCATCAAAGGCTTGTTGCCACAACGAGGAGTCTAAAAAAGCAGAAGCAAAGGCTCAAGGCTGCGCAAGACACACTCAGAATCAGATGGAGTAAAGTACTCAACACAGCGGCAAAGTATGGCGGTAATCGCCACACCAAGAGCTACCCGAAGCGGATGTTGCTACCTGAATTCGATGAGGAGGCCTTAGATCCCCCGCAACCATAAATTAAAATGGCCATTCGGCCAGATAGACGACCTCACGACCAACATAGAGTGGCAAACAACGTCGCACATAAGCCAATACGCGATCCACGCGAGGGCTCGCATCAAAAGGACGGCGCAACTAGATCCATTTATGGACCATGCAAGCGCGCCCCAGCATACGATGCAACACAACAAACAACCGAACACCACGGTACACCCAGATAAAGGGGTGCCGCACACCCCCTATGTTTCACCAACGAGGTGCTGGACCATGAATTTCCAGAGGGATTTAATCCCGTAAACATAGAGGCATATGACGGAACAACAGACCCTGGGGTCTGGATTGAGGATTATATCCTCCATATCCATATGGCTCGAGGAGATGATCTCCACGCCATCAAGTACTTACCACTCAAGCTCGGCACTGGCTTAAAAGCCTCCCCGAAAGCTCCATTAGAAGCAGGGAAGAGCTCGAAGACGCCTTTCGAGCGAATTTTCAAGGGACTTATGTCCGACCTCCGAATGCGGACGATTTGAGTCATATAACTCAATAGCCCGGAGAGTCAGCCCGAATTATTTGGAACAGGTTTCTTACTAAAAAGAACCAAATAGTCGACTGTCCGAACGCTGAAGCCTTGGCAGCCTTAAAGCACAGCGTCCGAGACGAATGGCTTGCCAGACACCTTGGCCAAGAAAAGCCGAGAACAATGGCAGCATTAACAAGCCTCATGACCCGCTTTTGCGCGGGCGAGGACAGCTGGCTAGCCCGATGCAGCACCAGCGACCCAAGTACATCCGAAGTTAGAGACGGAAATGGGAAATCACGATGCATCAAAAATAAATAGCGCCGAAATAAAGAAGACAGCCCAAAGAGCACGGCGGTAAACGCCGGATTCAGAAGCTCTCGGCCAAGTCAGCAAAAGTCGCCCTCTAAAGGCGCCAGAGATGAACTGTCCAGCTTAAACAAAATTATGGACCAAATATGTCAGATCCATAGCACCCCCGATAAATCTGCAAATCATACCCATAGAGAATGTTGGGTCTTCAAGTAGTCTGGCAAGCTCAATGCCGAACATAAGGGGCAGGATACGCCAAGCGAAGACGAGGATGAGCCTTGCAAGAAAAACACTGGGGAACAGAAGAAATTTCCACCAGAAGTCAAAACAGTAAACGTGTTGCACGTAATAAAGGGAAGAAGCAAAGCGGCATTCCCAGATAAACATGCCCAAGGGCCTATCACCGCGGAGTTCTGCCACTGGCCGTTTCAACCAATCACCTTCGACCATCAGGATTACTCAGCAAGCATCCAGAGCGCAGGATGGGCTGCCTTGGTATTAGATCCAATAATTGACGTATACCACTTCACATGAGTCCTGATGGACGACGGCAGCAGCTTAAACCTGATATATCAGGACACAATCCACAAAATGGGGATAGACCCAACAAAAATTTGCCACAGCAATACTACCTTTAGATGAGTAACGCCAGGCCCAGGGGCTCATTGCATGGGTTCCCTGCTACTAGAAGTTGTATTCGGCTTCCCCGACAACTTCCGTAGCAAAAATTTAACCTTCCACATTGCTCCGTTCCAAAGTGGCCATCAAGCACTACTTGGACGTGAAGCTTTCGCTGCTTTAACGCAATACCGCATTACGCTTCCCTCACGCTTAAGATGCCCGGTCCACGTGGCATCATTACAATAAATGGAAATATTGAGCGATCCCTGCGTGCCGAAGAGAGTGCAGCTGCCTTGGCAGCCGCACACTAACACGACATCACCAACTAAAGCATTCGATAGGTCGTCAAGACCACGGACACGGTTAGACGAGTCCGGCGCAGCTATATGTAATTCATACAGGTTTGATGACCACACCCCTATTACAAATACAAGGGGCTCAACGCGCGCAGACAAGTGGCAATTTTTACTCATCCTGAACTGTACATGGTTTTTTTAAAACCTACTTTTTTGCACAACAATTTATCACCTAAGTTCCTCTCTTTTACAGATGACCATCGTGCTACACCCGTCCAGAATACGGCACAACGGAGACACAGGCGTAGACTTGCAGCAGGGACCCGTTCAAAGGATTCTTTTTAGATTAAGACCCTGCGTCAACCTTTTTTACTGTCTCTTATTGATTCACATCCCTCGAATTCTCAGTACAATTGAGAAGGATGCTGACGTCTTGGCATGTGGCCACGCCAGAATAATGCACGTACCTGGACACTAGGGGCTTCTTACAAAGGGCACCGTTTAGGCCCGGTTCACACGTAAAGACCGAATACCTTAGGGAGTGTTCGACGTCGCGAGTTTGGCCTTATATGCATCAGCTCCGAATCATGTCTTTGGTCAAATGTTGGGTTTGGCCGGCTCCTATGTTTTGCTGCCTTACGTTCCGCTCTATCGGCTAAGGCGGCACCAGGAGAACTACTGCCATTGTGCCCTGGTTCATCCGGACGAGCACCTCAGTAGAGAAAGCCGAAAATGGACTGTCATGATATAGCGCGAGACTGGTAAACCACTCGATGACCTATCGGAATCTTAGAATTCCTCCACCTTAGTGAAGGGCCGTTTCCCGGCCAGGCATGTACGCACCCTGAACTCGGGTGAGTGCGGAGCCACCAGGGGCTATATAGTAGCCCCACTGTCAAACTCCTATGGCTAAGTGAAAGTGTTAAAGCATTATAGTCCGGTTGCCTAGTTCGATGCGCTATCACCGCCTTATTAGGACCAAGATGTTGGATTAAATGTGAATACGCGTCTTTTGCGAACACCCCCGCATTATATGCGTGGGGGCTGAAGCCGACGACTGCAATCTTTCAGGTTATACACATGTATACATAAACGGCCACACAGGAGGCATCACAATACTTTTGGGCACAAGTATAAATAGAGCCTTGATAAATTCAATAAAACATTGTTTTTACAATGGGAATACATGTCACTCAAACATAATATTCTTCGAGCACTGGGCCTCTATCAAACGAGCACCCTCAAGAACTTCTTCAAAATAGTGCTCGGCAGTCACTCGGCCTATGGCCGAACCCTGCGCTGCAACAGTGTGCTTTGACACGGGCAAGGGCCATCCGCGAGCCTTCTATACACGCTGACCTCTTCATCAAATTGATGTGCGACACCACACCAAGGAACTGCTGCACTAAGCTGAAATAGCTGTTTGGCTTTGGCTTTTCCGGCCATAGATGATCTACGACGGACCTCATGGCAAGTCCGGACAATCTATTGAGTTCGGCCCATTCGGCAAGATGATCAGTTAGTGGAAGCGGACGCTCTGGAACGTCAAACTGCGACCAGAATAGCTTGTCCACTTCATGATCTATTTGATCTCGGAAGTATTCGGCCGCATCGACAGCACTTGCCGTCAAATCCAGATATGCATTTGCCGAACTCCACAGCCGATCCAGAGGGGCATACCGCGGATCTCCGAACTTCCTCCGCAGCAAAAAGGGCTTCCCAGCCACAATATCACCGGCTTCACGCAGCTCCTCCTTCTTCGCTCTCATGGCAGAGCGGGTGTCTTTGGTCGCCATCATGGCCTTTTCAAGGTCCATTGCCTTCACTCGGTTTACTTCATCAAGGAACTAGCAACGGTCGGCAGTGTCTTTTAACTTTACGGCCATCTTGGCCATCTTCTCTTTGCTCTCGCAATGCGCGGCCTTCTCGGCTCTTAACTCTTCGGTCGCCTTCAAAGCAGTCGCATTACTACTTCTTGCTTGTTCTTTGTCTCGGGCAAGTTCCGCCCGAAGGGTCTCCACGGTGGCAGATCCATCTGCAGTCAAAACATATTAAAGAGACTGGCATCACGCTGCACTTGCTATGTGACATTCACCAGAAAGCATCACTTACCATGTGCCTCGTTAAGCCGCTTGTTAACAAGCTCGATGTCAGCATCTGTCGCATCCAGTTGCCGCTTTAGTTCGGCAAACTCATTAGTCTGGCTAGCCACCGGAGCTTCGACCACCTGCACGTAAAAGCAGTATGGTTATTACATTGGACTACGATCCTCTGTTTGCCGCCGCTCTCGGCAACAACCAGAGTCTCAGGGGCTACTATCTACAAAGGGCACACCTAAAAATGTGCGGTACTATCACAAATGTATATCATTTTATGTACCTCAAAGCCCGTCAGTAGACTCATAAAGGCGTCATGCAACCCGTTTTCGGCGGATGAAATCCTTTCCATCACCGTACTCATCAACGTACGGTGTTCTTCCGAGATGGTCGCTCGCTTTAGCAGATCCCTCAGTGCGTCCGACCGCATACCAGACGGCGCCGGACTCCTTTGTTTGCTCTCTTCAAGAGCTGGATGCTGGGGACTTTGGGTGACTACAGGATTATCTTCTGGCCTCACCGGATTCGGAGAGGACCTCCATGACGACACTTCAAGGTCGCCAACTTCTTGAGTGGGGGAGTCCGGGGGAGGCGTTTCGCTCTCCATCATCTCCGGAAGAAGGTCCCCTGAAGACGAGCTCTGTTAAGAAG
This sequence comes from Triticum urartu, assembly GCF_003073215.2. Classification (NCBI taxonomy): domain Eukaryota; kingdom Viridiplantae; phylum Streptophyta; class Magnoliopsida; order Poales; family Poaceae; genus Triticum; species Triticum urartu. The sequence continues at coordinate 670,315,169 of NC_053028.1, forward strand.
GGCTAAGATCCAAACTACAAGACAAATGCTTCGGTTATTTTCCTCGGAATTAAGGTAGAATATCTTTACTATTAAGTTTTTTTATCACTTACGGCTCGTTAGAGGGCTGATCCCCGCGCGGACTTTTTGCGGCAAGAGCACCCCCCAAGGCAGGACCCTCTGTTGGAGACTTCTTCTCCTGTTTGGAAGCCTTGGTTTCCGGATCTTCAGAGGCAGTCCTCTTCCTTCCCCGAAGCGAGAGAATATCAGAATCTTCCCCTTGGTTATCCTCCCTCATGGAGGCGCTCATTCCCTCGGTTGGAATTGGTAGCGATGGGGGCCCGCTTTCGCCCTCATTATTCCCCCCTTTATCTTCCTTTGAGGGCTCCGGGCAAGGTGCTAGCTCGAGCATATTTTCCAGTACCGGATTGTCCAAACCCTCGGGGAGGGGGGCCGAACACAGAATCATCTTCGCCTTTGTTAGCCAGTCCTGGTCGAAGAGCGGTTTCTCAGAATGACGTCATGATAAATGAAAGATGGTGTGTACGGCTAGAGAATTACTTACTTGGTCGGCGGTGCGGTTGCTGCTCAGGCCCACGTCCTCGGTAGTATCCGGACACTCTATTTGAGGTCCGAAGAATGATTTATACATCTCCTTGTGCGTCAGGCTGAGGAAATTTTGAATAGCACGCGGTCCTTCTAGGTTGAATTCCCATAAGCGGAGGGGCCAGCGTTTCCAAGGCTGGACTCGACGAACCAGCATGACTTGCATTACCATAACAAAACTAAAATCTCCCTCGAAGAGATCCCGGATGCGGCTATGCAATATGGGCACATCCTTGGCTGGACCCTAGCTCAGCCCCCTGCTGATCCATGACATCAGTTGTGGTGGAGGGCCCGAGCGAAAGGCGGGGGAAGCTACCCACTTGGCACTTCTGGGAGCGGTGATGTAGAACCACTCCCGTTGCCATAATCCGGATACCCCTGGAAAGGAACCTTTTGGCCACGGAGCTCCTGCAATCTTGCTTATTAATGCGCCTCCGCACGCTGCATACTCTCCCTCGATCGTCTTCGGCTTCACATCAAAGGTCTTGAGCCACAGGCCGAAGTGAGGGGTAATGCGGAGGAAGGCCTCACATATGACAATAAATGTCGAGATGTGGAGAAAGGAATCCGGGGCTAGATCGTGGAAATCAAGCCCGTAATAGAACATCAAACCCCTTATGAAGTGGGAGATGAACACGACGTCTTCGTTGGGTTCAGGAGTAGGGACGATCTGCCCTAGGGCGGGCAGCCGATGTGAGACTTCGGCGGTCAGATATTTTGCCTCCCTCAACTTCTTGATGTCCTCTTCCGTGATGGAGGAGGGCATCCGACGGCCCTGGAGGCTGGATCCGGACATGATTGAAGATCCGAAGCACCTAACCTAGGCTTTGGGTGTTAGAACTCGAGGCGGGGGATGGATTGATTGAGCACGGGAGGAAAAAAGTAAAAGCCTTGTCCCTTTATAAAGAGGGTGAATATCAAGCGTCCTCCCCGTGGCCGTTTGGGACTTGCCTAAAATCTAGGAGTCCTAGGCACGGATGGGTTACCCACGTCCATATTGATGAGAATCCCGTAATAAGGGGAACACGATCTCTGCTTTGACAAGACGTGTCAAGAAACTGCCCCGCGTTATGTGCAGGGCTAGTTAAAGAAAAGCGGTTCGAATAATCGCCGAGCCATGGCATGATGCCATGTTGCCTAAACGTGTCAGCAGAATAGATTTGTGGAAATATTATTCTCTCTACGGTGGTATGTGGAACTTATTTTGCAGGGTCGGACACTATCCTTTATTTGAACTCTTCTGGGGTATATCCGGAGGAGGAACCCGCCTTGCAATGCCGAAGACAACACTGCGCGCCTGATACGTCTCCAACGTATCTATAATTTTTGATTGCTCCATGCTATATTATCTACTGTTTTGGACTATATTGGGCTTTATTTTCAACTTTTATATTATTTTTGGGACTAACCTATTAACCGGAGGCCCAGCCCAGAATTGCTTTTTTTGCCTATTTCAGTGTTTCGAAGAAACGGAATATCAGACGGAGTCCAAACGGAATAAAACCTTTGGGAACGTGATTTTCTCACCGAACGTGATCCAGGAGACATGGACCCTGCTCCATGGAACAAAAGAGGCGGTCACGAGGGTGGGGGCGCCCCCCCCCCTAGGGCGCGCCCCCTGCCTCGTGGGCCCCTTGGAGCTCCACCGACGTACTCCTTCCTCCTATATATACCTACGTACCCCCAAACGAACAGAAGAGGAGCCAAAAACCTAATTCCACCGCCACAACTTTCTGTATCCATGAGATCCCATCTTGGGGCCTATTCCGGAGCTCCGCCGGAAGAGGGCCGTCATCACGGAGGGCTTCTACATCATCATAGCCTCTCTGATGAAGTGTGAGTAGTTTACCTCAGACCTTCAGGTCCATAGTTAGTAGCTAGATGGCTTGTTCTCTCTCTTTGAATCTCAATACAAAGTTCTCCCCCTCTCTTGTGGAGATCTATTCAATGTAATCTTCTTTTTGCGGCGTGTTTGTTGAGACCGATGAATTGTGGGTTTATGATCAAGTTTATCTATGAATAATATTTGAATCTTATCTGAATTCTTTTATGTATGATTGGTTATCTTTGCAAGTCTCTTCGAATTATCCGTTTGGTTTGGCCAACTAGATTGGTAGTTCTTGCCATGGGAGAAGTGCTTAGCTTTGGGTTCGATCTTGCGATGTCCTTTCCCAGTGACAGAAGGGGCAGCAAGGCACGTATTGCATCATTGCCATCGAGAATAACAAGATGGGGTTTATTTCATATTGCATGAATTTATCTCTCTACATCATATCATCTTGCTTAAGGCATTACTCTGTTTTTAACTTAATACTCTAGATGCATGCTGGATAGCAGTCGATGAGTGGAGTAATAGTAGTAGATGCAGAACTGTTTTGGTCTACTAGTCACGGACGTGATGCCTATATACATGATCACTCCTAGATATTCTCATAATTATGCTCAATTCTGTCAATTGCTCAACAGTAATTTGTTCACCCACCGTAGAACACTTATGCTCTTGAGAGAAGCCACTAGTGAAACCTATGCCCCCCAGGTCTATTCTCATCATATCAATCTCCATCACTTTAATCTTGCTTTGCTTTTACTTTTCACTTTGCATCTTTATACCAAAAATACCAAGAATATTATATCTATCAGATCTCGCTCTCATAAGTGACCGTGAAGGGATTGACAACCCCTAATCGCATTGGTTGCGATTAGCTATCGTTTCGTGTAGGTACGAGCGACTTGAGCGTGGCCTCCTACTGGATTGATACCTTGGTTCTCAAAAATTGAGGGAAATACTTACGCTACTCTGTTGCATCATCCTTTCCTCTTCGGGGAAATCCAACGCAAGCTCAAGAGGTAGCAAGAAGAATTTCTGGCGCCGTTGCCGGGGAGTCTACGCAAAAAGTCAACATACCAAGTACCCATCACAATCCCTATCTCTCGCATTACATTATTTGCCATTTGCCTCTCGTTTTCCTCTCCCCCACTTCACCCTTGCCGTTTTATTCGCCCTCTCTCTCTCTATCCTCCCTCTCTTTCTCTATTTGCCTCTTTTTGCCTTTTTTTGTTTGCTCGTATGGTTGGAATAGTCGTTTATTTATTACTAAACAGAGAACCTAAGATCTATGGATCCTCATCTGCTTACTAATCTTTTTAAGAGATCCAGTTATGTTGAACCAATTGCTAGTGAGTTTTGTGCATTAGATTATCTTTATGAAGTTTTGCTTGAAATTCGTGAATCTGAAAATTGCGATGAAGTATTTTATGAAGCGATTCACGATAGATCTTTGAATAAAAAGCATGATTGCAATGATTTTACAATAAATTCTCTTGATGTCAATTGTGCTAATAATATGCAAAACCCTAAGCTTGGGGATGCTAGTTTTGCTATGTCTACTACTTGTTGTAATGATCATGATTGGGTGATTCTTCTTATGATATTGAAAATTTGTTTAATCCCCATGATGAATATGAGATTGATAATAGTGTTTTCAATATTATTGAAAGTGGGTTTGGAAGAGTGTCAACTTTAGATCCCACATATTTGGAGAATGTTCAATCTTATTAAAGTTTTGATAAAAGTGGGTTTGGAAAGGTCATGACTTTAGTTAATGTTAATCCCACTATTTTGGAAGAGTGTCAACTTTGCATGCATATGGATCATGTTAAAAATATTTTGTGTGATAGCTATTTTGTTGAATTTTCTTATGATCCCTCATGCAATTATTATGAGAGAGGAAAATATGGTGGTAGAAATTTTCATTTTACTAAATTACCTCTCGTTATGTTGAGATTGCTATTGTTTCCTTCCGCTTCCTTGCATATGCTAGTTTTTGCTTGCCTTGGTAATTTGTTTGCCTATAAGATGCCTATGCATAGGAAGTATGTTAGACTTAGATGTGTTTGTCACATGCTTTATGATGCTCTCTTTGTGCTTCAATTCTTGTATTTCATGTGAGCATCATTAAAATTATCAATGCCTAGCTTTAAGGATTTAAAGAAAAGCGTTTGTTGGGAGACAACCCAATATTTATGCTTTCTGTTATTTAATAAATAAATTATTTAGCCTCTGTTTTGGTTGTGTTTTTTGTGTTTAATTAGTGTTTGTGCCAAGTAGAACCGTTGGGAAGACTTGGGGAAAGTCTTGTTGAACTTGCTGTAAAAAACAGAAACTTTAGCGCTCACGAGAACTGCTGTCATTTTTATTTGGAGAGTGCTATTTATTTAATTCTTTTTGCATATTATTAATAGATAAATTCCTCACGTCCGGAAATTTATTTTAGAATTTTTGGTGTTCCAGATCTTGCGCTAGCTACAGATTACTACAGACTGTTCTGTTTTTGACAGATTCTGTTTTTCGTGTGTTGTTTGCTTATTTTGATGAATCTATGGTTAGTAAAATAGTTTATAATCCATAGAGAAGTTGGAATGCAGTAGGTTTAACACCAATATAAATAAATAATGAGTTCATTACAGTACCTTGAAGTGGTATTTTGTTTTCTTTCGCTAAAGGAGCTCACGAGTTTTCTACTTTAAGTTTTGTGTTGTGAAGTTTTCAAGTTTTGGGTGAATTCTTGTGATGGATTATGGAACAAGGAGTGGCAAGAGCCTAAGATTGGGGATGCCCATGGCACCCCCAAGATAATCCAAGGACACCAAAAAGTCAAAGCTTGGGGATGCCCCGGAAGGCATCCCCTCTTTCGTCCACTTCCATCGTTAATTTACTTGGAGCTATATTTTTATTCACCAACATGATATGTGTTTTGCTTGGAGCGTCTTGTATTATTTGTGTCTTTTATTGTTAGTTTGCCACAATTATCCTTGCTGTACGCACCTTTTGAGAGAGCCATACATGAATTAGAATTTGATAGAATACTATATGTGCTTCACTTATATCTTTTGAGCTAAGTAGTTTTGCTCTATGTGCTTCACTTATATCTCTTGAGCTTTATAATTTTGCTCTATGTGCTTCACTTAGATTTTTTAGAGCACGGTGGTGGATTTTTTTTAAAGAAACTATTGATCTCTCATGCTTCACTTAAATTATTTTGAGAGTCTTAATAGCATGGTAATTTTCTTAATAATAACATGCTTGGTATTCAAGATTTGTGAAACTTTCTTTTGAGTGTGTTGAATACTAAGAAAAGTTGGATGCTTGATAATTGTTTTGAGATGTGGAGGTATTAATATCAAAGTCATGCTAGTAGAGTAATTGTGAATTTGAGAAGTTCTTGAATTAAAGTTTGCAAGTCCCGTAGCATGCACGTATGGTAAACGTTATGCAACAGATTTGAAACAGGAGGTGTTATTTGATTGTCCTCCTTATGAGTGGCGGTCGGGGACGAGCGATGGTCTTTTCCTACCAATCTATCCCCCTAGGATCATGCGCGTAATACTTTGGTTTTTGATGGCTTGTACATTTTTGCAATAAGTATATGAGTTCTTTATGACTAATGTTGAGTCCATGGATTATACGCACTCTCACCCTTCCATCCTTGCTAGCCTCTTCGGTATCGTGCATTGCCCTTTCTCACATCGAGAGTTGTAGCAAACTTCGCCGGTGCATCCAAACCCCGTGATATGATACGCTCTATCACACATAAACCTCCTTATATCTTCCTCAAAACAGCCACCATACCTACCTATTATGGCATTTCCATAGCCATTCCGAGATATATTGCCATGCAACTTTCTACCATCCAGTTTATCATGACACATTCATCATTGTCATATTGCGTAGCATGATCATGTTGTTGACATAGTATTTGTGAGCAAGCAAGTTGGATGCACACCCACTTAGTTTCTTTTGTTGAGCTTTCATACATTTATAGCTCAAGTGCATCTGTTGCATGGCAATCCCTACTCCTTGCATTAACATCAATCGATGAGCATCTCCATAGCCCATTGATTATCCTCGTTGATGTGAGACTTTCTCCTTTTTTATCCTCTCCACATAACCCCCATCATTATTCTATTCCACCAATAGTGCTATATCCATGGCTCACACTCATGTATTGCGTGAAAGTTTATGAGTTTGAAATTATTAAGGTATGAAACAATTGCTTGGCTTGTCATCGGGGTTGTGCATGATGAGAGCATTCTTGTGTGACGAAAATGGAGCATGACTAAACTATATGATTTTGTAGGGATGAACTTTCTTTGGCCATGTTACATTAAGAAAACATAATTGCTTTGTTGGTTTGCTTGAAGTATTATTATTTTTATGTCAATATGAACTTTTGTCTTGAATCTCCCTAATCTGAATATTCATACCACAATTAAGAAGATTTGCATTGAAATTATGCCAAGTAGCACTCCGCATCAAAAATTCACTTTTTATCATTTACCTACTCGAGGACGAGCAGGAATTAAGCTTGGGGGTGCCTGATACGTCTCCAACGTATCTATAATTTTTGATTGCTCCATGCTATATTATCTACTGTTTTGGACTATATTGGGCTTTATTTTCCACTTTTATATTATATTTGGGACTAACCTATTAACCGGAGGCCCAGCCCAGAATTGCTGTTTTTTGCCTATTTCAGCGTTTCGAAGAAACGGAATATCAGACGAAGTCCAAACGAAATAAAACCTTCGGGAACGTGATTTTCTCACCGAACGTGATCCAGGAGACTTGGACCCTGCTCCAAGGAACAAAAGAGGCGGTCACGAGGGTGGGGGGTGCCCCCCCTAGGGCGCGCCCCCCTGCCTCGTGGGCCCCTCGGAGCTCCACCGACGTACTCCTTCCTCCTATATATACCTACGTACCCCCAAACGAACAGAAGAGAAGCCAAAAACCTAATTCCACTGCCGCAACTTTCTGTATCCACGAGATACCATCTTGGGGCCTGTTCCGGAGCTCCGCCGGAAGAGGGCCGTCATCACGGAGGGCTTCTACATCATCATAGCCTCTCCGATCAAGTGTGAGTAGTTTACCTCAGACCTTCGGGTCCATAGTTAGTAGCTAGATGGCTTCTTCTCTCTCTTTGAATCTAAATACAAAGTTCTCCCCCTCGCTTGTGGAGATCTATTCGATGTAATCTTCTTTTTGCGGTGTGTTTGTTGAGACCGATGAATTGTGGGTTTAGGATCAAGTTTATCTATGAATAATATTTGAATCTTCTCTAAATTCTTTTATGTATGATTGGTTATCTTTGCATGTCTCTTCGAATTATCTATTTGGTTTGGCCAACTAGATTGGTAGTTCTTGCCATGGGAGAAGTGCTTAGCTGTGGGTTCGATCTTGCGGTGTCCTTTCCCAGTGATAGAAGGGGCACCAAGGCACGTATTGCATCGTTGCCATCGAGGATAACAAGATGGGGTTTATTTCATATTGCATGAATTTATCTCTCTACATCATGTCATCTTGCTTAAGGTGTTACTATGTTCTTAACTTAATACTCTAGATGCATGCTGGATAGCGGTCGATGAGTGGAGTAATAGTAGTAGATGCAGAATCGTTTCGGTCTACTTGTCACGGACGTGATGCCTATATACATGATCATGCCTAGATATTCTCATAACTATGCTCAATTCTATCAATTGCTCAACAGTAATTTGTTCACCCACCGTAGAATACATATGCTCTTGAGAGAAGCCACTAGTGAAACCTATGGCCCCCGGGTTTATTCTCATCATATCAATCTCCATCACTTTAATCTTCCTTTGCTTTTTACTTTGCTTTTACTTTTCACTTTGCCTATTTATACCAAAAATACCAGAAATATTATATCTATCAGATCTCACTCTCATAAGTGACTGTTAAGGGATTGACAACCCCTAATCTCGTTGGTTGCGAGTAGCTATCGTTTTGTGCGGGTACAAGGGACTTGAGCATGGCCTCCTACTGGATTGATACCTTGGTTCTCAAAAACTGAGGGAAATACTTACGCTACTCTGCTGCATCATCCTTTCCTCTTCGGGGAAATCCAACGCAAGCTCAAGAGGTAGCAGCACCGGACTCGTCGTCATTGAAGCCTGGTTCAGGGGCTACTGAGGGAGTCCTGCATTAGGGGGTCTCCGGACGGCCGAACTATATCCTTTGGCCGGACTGTTGGACTATGAAGATACAAGATTGAAGACTTCGTCCCGTGTCCGGATGGGACTGTACTTGGCGTGGAAGGCAAGCTAGGCAATAGGGATATGTGGATCTCCTCCTTTGTAACTAACCTTGTGTAACCCTAGCCCCCTCCGGTGTCTATATAAACCGGAGGGTTTAGTCCGTAGGACAACATACAATCATACCATAGGCTAGCTTTTAGGGTATAGCCTCTCCGATCTCGTGGTAGATCAACTCTTGTAATACCCATATCATCAAGAATAAATCAAGCAGGACGTAGGGTTTTACCTCCATCAAGAGGTCCCGAACCTAGGTAAAACATCGTGTCCCCTGCCTCCTGTTACCATCCGCCTTAGACGCACAGTTCGGGACCCCCTACCCGAGATCTGCCGGTTTTGACACCGACAGGAGGCAACCCAATTTTATTTCTATACCTTGATTTTTGATCCTGTTTAGTAATAAATAATTTATCTATCCTCTATTTTGGTTGTGTTTTCTGTGTTTAATTAGTGTTTGTGCCAAGTAGAACCGTTGGGAAGACTTGGGGAAAGTCTTTTTGATCTTGTTGTAAAACACAGAAACTTTAGTGCTCACGAGAATCGCTGCCATTTTCATTTGGAAAGTGATATTTAGTTAATTCTTTTTGAAGATGATTAATAGATAAATTCCTCACGTCAAGAAATTTATTTTAGAAATTTTGGGGTTCAAGAACTTGCGTTAGCTACAGATTACTACAGACTGTTCTGTTTTTGACAGATTCTGTTTTTCTTGTGTTGTTTGCTTATTTTGATGAATCTATGGCTAGTAAAAGAGTTTATAAACCATAGAGAAGTTGTAATAAAGTAGGTTTAACACCAATATAAATAAATAATGAGTTCATTACAGTACCTTGAAGTGGTGTTTTGTTTTCTTTCGCTAACGGAGCTCACGAGATTTTCTATTTTGAGTTTTGTTTTGTGAAGTTTTCAAGTTTTGGGTAAAGATTTGATGGATTATGGAACAAAGAGTGGAAAGAGCCTACGCTTGGGGATGCCCATGGCACCCCAAGGTAAAATTCAAGGACACCAAAAAGCCTAAGCTTGGGGATGCCCCGGAAGGCATCCCCTCTTTCGTCTTCGTCTATCAGTAACTTTACTTGGAGCTATATTTTTATTCACCACATGATATGTGTTTTGCTTGGAGCGTCTTGTATGATTTGAGTCTTTGATTTTTAGTTTACCACAATCATCCTTGTTGTACACACCTTTTGAGAGAGGGTCACATGATTTGAAATTTGTTAGAATACTCTATGTGCTTCACTTATATCTTTTGAGGTATATAGTTTTTGCTCTAGTGCTTCACTTATATCTTTTAGAGCACGGTGGTGGATTTGTTTTATAGAAACTATTGTTCTCTAATGCTTCACTTATATTATTTTGAGAGTCCTTTAGAACAACATGGCAATAATAAAAACTTTCATATAAGTGCATCGAATACTATGAGAAGTTTGATACTTGATAATTGTTTTGAGATATGGAGATGGTGATATTAGAGTCATGCTAGTTGAGTAGTTGTGAATTTGAGAAATACTTGTGTTGAAGTTTGTGATTCCTGTAGCATGCACGTATGGTGAACCATTATGTGATGAAGTCGGAGCATGATTTATTTATTGATTGTCTTATGAGTGGCGGTCGGGGACGAGCGATGATCTTTTCCTACCAAACTGTCCCCCTAGGAGCATGCGCGTAATACTTTGTTTCGATAACTAATAGATTTTTCAATAACTATGTGAGTTATTTATGACTAATGTTGAGTCCATGGATTATACGCACTCTCACCCTTGCACCATTGCTAGCCTCTCTAGTATCGTGCAACTTTCGCTGGTACCATAAACCCACCATATACCTTCCTAAAAACAGCCACCATACCTACCTATTATGGCATTTCCATAGCCATTCCGAGATATATTGCCATGCAACTTTCCACCGTTCCGTTATTATGACATGCTTCATCATTGTCATATTGCTTGCATGATCATGTAGTTGACATCGTATTTGTGGCAAAGCCACCGTTCATAATTCTTTCATACATGTCACTCAGGCATCATTGCATATCCCGGTACACCGTCGGAGGCACTCACATAGAGTCATATTTTGTTCTAAGTATTGAGTTGTAATTCTTGAGTTGTAAGTAGATAAACTGTGATGATCATCATTATTAGAACATTGTCCCAAGTGAGGAAAGGATGATGGAGACTATGATTCCCCCACAAGTCGGGATGAGAGCTACTATCCTTTTTCCACACTTGTGCTTCAAAGTAGCACCATGTTCTTCATATAGAGAGTCTCTTATGATATCACTTTCATATACTAGTGGGAATTTTAGATTATAGAATTTGGCTTGTATATTCCAATGATGGGATTCCTCAAAATGCCCTAGGTCTTTGTGAGCAAGCAAGTTGGATGCACACCCACTTAGTTTCTTTTGTTGAGCTTTCATATACTTATAGCTCTAGTGCATCCGTTGCATGGCAATCCCTACTCACTCACATTGATATCTATTCATGGGCATCTCCATAGCCCGTTGATACGCCTAGTTGATGTGGGACTATGTTCTCCTTTTTGTCTTCTCCACAACCACCATTCTATTCCACCATAGTGCTATATCCATGGCTCACGCTCATATATTGCGTGAAGATTGAAAAAGTTTGAGAACATCAAAAGTATGAAACAATTGCTTGGCTTGTCATCGGGGTTGTGCATGATTTAAATATTTTGTGTGGTGAAGATAGAGCATAGCCAGACTATATGATTTTGTAGGGATAACTTTCTTTGGCCATGATATTTTGAGAAGACATAATTGCTTCGTTAGTATGTGTCGGTGTCAAAACCGGCGGATCTCGGGTAGGGGTTCCCGAACTGTGCATCTAAGGCGGATGGTAACAGGAGGCAGGGGACATGATGTTTTACCCAGGTTCGGGACCTCTTGATGGAGGTAAAACCCTACGTCCTGGTTGATTTATTCTTGATGATATGGGTATTACAAGAGTCGATCTACCACGAGATCGGAGAGGCTAAACCCTAAAAGCTAGCCTATGGTATGATTGTCTGTTGTCCTAAAGACCTAAACCCTCCGATTTATATAGACACCGGAGGGGGCTAGGGTTACACAAGGTCGGTTACAAAGGAGGAGATATACATATCCGTATTGCCTAGCTTGCCTTCCACGCCAAGTAGAGTCCCATCCGGACACGGGACGAAGTCTTCAATCTTGTATCTTCATAGTCCAATAGTCCGGCCAAAGGATATAGTCCGGATGACCGGATACCCCCTAATCCAGGACTCCCTCGGTAGCCCCGGAACCAGGCTTCAATGACGACGAGTCCGGCGTGCAGTATTGTCTTCGGCATTGCAAGGCGGGTTCCTCCTCCGAATATACCACAGAAGAGTTCAAATAAAGGATAGTGTCTGTCCCTGCAAAATAAGTTCCACATACCACCATAGAGAGAATAATATTTCCACAAATCTAATCTGCTGACACGTTTAGGGAACATGACATCATGCCATGGCTCGGCAATTATTCGAATCGTTTTTCTTTAACTAGCCTCACACATAGCGCGAGGCAGTTTCTTGACACGTCTTGTCAAAGCAGAGATCGTGTTCCCCTTATCACGGGATTCTCATCAATACGGGCGTGGGTAACCCAACCATGCCATCGATTACAGCGCTTGGGGGATAAGCGAGTTTTACCAGGCTAGTGGGGGCGCATAGTTTCGGCTGCCCATATAAAGGGATAAGGATTCACCTTTTCATCCACGCCTTTCTTCCTCCTTTGCTCATCCATTTTCGCACACTCGAGCTCCAGTGCCCAAGTCCGCATTTCCCACCTCAACCTTATCCAACCATGTTCGGAGCGGGAGGCAGGTGGATGGTCTCCTACATCACGGAGGGACACATCAAGAAGCTGAGGAGAGCCGGATACCTGCCCCACGACATCGCGCACTGGCTCCCAGATGAGGGGTAGCTCATCCCCACCCCCAGGCCCCATGAGAAGGTAGTGTTCCTTACCCATTTCTTCCGCGGACTGGGATTCCCTCTCCACCCATTCGTCCGGGGGGATCATGTTCTACTACGGCCTGGATTTCCATGATCTGGCCCCGAACTTCGTCCTCAACATCTTGGCATTTATCGTCATGTGCGAGGCCTTCCTCCCATCAAGCCCCACTTCGGCTTATGGCTGAAGACCTTCAATGTCAAGTCGAAGGTAGTGAGCGGCCGCCAGGCGGAATGCGGAGGCGCCATGGAGGGAAAGATGCCCAACGTCACATGGCTCGAGGGCTCCTTCGTGGAGACCATAAAGGGGTGGCAATCGGGGTGGTTCTACATCACCGAGCCGCGTGACCCTAAATGAGCAGCGGCCCCCGAGTTTCGATCTGGCATCCCCACGCGGCTCACCTCCTGGCAAGAGAAGGGACTGTCCCGGGGTAGTTCGGGAGAGCTGAACGGACTCCAAACATGTATCCAAAACATGGTGATCAAGAAGCTCAAATTCGTCAACATAGTCCAGGTCATGCTCATCCGCCTGATCCTCCCGTGTCAACAACGGGCTTTCAACTTGTGGGAGTTCGACCTGGCCCAGCACCAAACTCTGAATAGGCTCTTCGACAAAACACACAAGGATTCCTGGAAGGTGCTATTCAAGGGTGCCAAGGTTCCCCCTCCCACTACCGAGGATCGCAGATTCTGCGTGAAGCGCCAAGCCAGCGCGGTAAGCTGTTTTACCCCTTACAGGATACTCGTTTTTCATAGTTTGACTCTATGCAGGATCTAAGCTCCCGTACCTTTGACAGGACTGGCAGGAGACGGCCGGACAGATCGACTGTCCGGCTCCTTTGCCCGAAGGCCCAGCAGACGCTCTCCTAACGAAGATGCTGACTCCGGCTCCTTACAAGGTGCCGTAGAAGACCAAGAAGGCCAAGGGAACCCGAAAGAGTTCCTGGCGCCAGGTGGTATCGGACACATCGTCCGATAACTCCGCGGCGCAATCCTCCCCCAAAGACGAGGAGGAAGATGAAGATGCTCCCCCTCTAGGCGGGGGAGACAAGAAAAGGAAGGCCGCCCCAACTGGGGAGGCCGAAGGGTCCAAGAAGGGAAGGACTCTCCTTTCGGACTAATCCACCACCGCCACCGAAGGCGAAGACGAGTGGCTGCTCAGGGACAAGCCCCTGGCGAAGTCATAAGTATTCGGATGTCAGAGCAACTCATAGCATACCTTTGTCGCACTGCCTCTCCTAACGCTGAATTATGACTATGCAGAACGCCATGAGCCCGTATCGACGTATCGTCGGACGGCTCCCTGGGCTCGTCGGATATGGATAGCGATCCACTTCCGACCGCCACCTCCCCTTGCCCTACAGACAACGCCGAGGTATTGTCTCAAGAGCCACCGGGTCGAGGGGAGATAGTCCCAAAGGCGCCTCAAGGCGACCTTCCGGACTCCGGGAGCAGAGGAGCAAGGCTCCCGAGGGCTTCGAGTTCGACCCTCAGCCGAACACCGTGCCGGAACCCCCGGTGGTTCCAGACTCGGGCAGGTGGCCTCCTTCCAAAATGGGCAAGACGCCTGTGCCAGTGACCTCTGTCCATCCAGAGGCACCGGACAATCTGCTGGGAGCGCTTCGCAGCACTTCCATCGACGAAGAGCACCGCACTATTATGAGTGCGGTGGTCCAGAAGGTTCAGTCCGCCAAGAGCGGACTGACTGAAGCGTGTGCCAGCCTTCTAACAGGCTTTGAGGTAAGTTTTTGCAATATAGGAGAAATATTACCGCATAGACAGTAGCCCCTGATGCTCTGTTCGGTGTTCACAAAGAAAAGCCGAACGGAAGATCAAACAATATCGCAGGAGTCTAATATAAGTATGTCAATAAGCGTATGCAGGCTTCGCTGCTGGCCTCTGCCGCACTAACTGCGGAGGTCGCCGCACTGAAGCAGGACCTTAAGGGGTACAAGGACGAGCTCGTCCTTGCCAAGAGGCAGCTCGAGGAGAACAAAGGTAAGTAGTACCTAGTCCATGGATATGTATAAAGAGAATGCGATTGCAAAATGACAGGATCATCATAAATTTGCCAGGGGCCACGACCGAGGTGGCGACCCTGAAGCAAGCGCTATCCGAGGCCGAAAACAAAGCGGCCAAGGAGCGCACCGAGTGGGAAAGGAATGAGGCTCGGGTGGGCGAGGTGCAGCAAGAGCTCCACGTTCTCGCGATGAAGCACGAGGCGTTGGAGCTTGACTTGAAGACGCGGGAGTCTGAGCTTGCCGCAGCCCTCGAGAGCGCAAAGAGTGCCAAGGCCGAAGCCCAAAAGGCCCTCTAGGAGATTGACGCGATGAAGAAAATAGCGGCGGGTAAGGCATTCTATATGCAAAGCAAGCATGTGAAAGTAAATTACTTGTTACTTACCCGAATCCGGAGTTCTCCAGGAGCATTCGCAGATTTGCCCCACAGCGTTTCGGATGCCGCAACGTTTTACCAGGCCAAGGAGGGAAGCTCGACGGAGAAGTTGTTCTCGGCCCAATACGCTAGGACCGAACACCCGGTGCCTATGAGCGACCAGCTAAAGCAACTGGTCGAGCTACACAAGGCGGCCGAACAGGCCATGAAGGGCTTTATAGTCCGGCTGTGGCCTGGCGACGCCCTTCCGAACAGCTACTTCGGCCTGGTGAGGCGGCTTGTGGATGCCTGCCCACGGCTGGAAGTCGTCAAGCGGTTCGTCTGCATCGAAGGTGCATGCCGGGCTTTCGCCCGTGTGAAGTTGCAATGGGCCAAGCTAGACGCCGTGAAGCTGATCAAGGAAGGGCCGCCGGAGGGAAAGGAGCATCGCCACCCCGAGATGTACTATGAGGGTGTCCTGAAGGGTGCCCGTCTCGTAGCGGACGAGTGTACCAAAGATACAATATTTGAGTAAACCCGCTCGTGTAATCCTGTATTCATGAAAACTTGTTCATATACGCTATGCAACGCTTGTTTGAATTTAAAATATTACCTTATGTTCGGTTGTTTATCAAATCTGAGAGATGGCGAGTCGTCGGCTTCTGCCCCCATGCCACGAGTGCTGGGGTGTTCGGGATAAACCTGAGCACTGTTGTTCCCATTTTTGGGTCCTTCGAGGGAGGTGCTCAGCACAGCGAACAAGGCAATCGGACTATAATGCGTTATCACTCTCACTTAGCTATAGAATTCTATAATTTTAAATTTCGGCGAAGCCCCTAGTATTCGGAAGGCCGAATCTGGGGCGCGATACACGCCTTAAGCCGGACAGGGCCGACTCCTCGCTCTAAGCAGCATAAGTCTTTAAGGACTCAAAAACCTCTCAAACTGCGACCAATCTCTCGCCTTATCATGACAGCCAGTTTTAGCTTTCTCTACTGAGGTGCTTAGCCTAGCAGAACCGGGGCACAATCGCAGTAGTTCTCCCAGTGCTACCTTAGCCGATATAGCGGAACGTAAGGTACCAAAACATGGGAGCCGGGCAAACCAAACTATTGACCCAAGACATGATTCGGAGCTGATGCATATAATGCTATAAGTTCGGGGTGCCGCACTGTCGAAAGTGTTCAGACTTCTCACGCCATATTATGGGGTATGCTTAAGCCCTTGGCGTATTGGCCGTACCAGAGTGTACGGGTGCTGGATGTCATAAATGAACATATATATATATATATAAGGAATGCAATAATAGTCTTAATATTATGCATTGTTTATTCAAAAAGGTGCGTTAAAGCAGAATGATACAGGTAGTGCGATAAGCAAAAAGTAGGACTATGTCCCCTCCAAGGGCAAGCTGAAGAATAGTATTAAAGCAAGTATTTCACTCGTTATCATAATCCACCTGGGAGTTCCATGGTGTGTCGTAGATTTCTGCCTTCTTGGTTGCCGGAGAGGGTTTCCAGAGATTAAAGTCTTGAAAGAGAAAAATAACAAAGCAGGAAGCCCCTAGTGCGGTTTAAGCCACGTCTTGGAGCGTGTCGTAGTCATGCACCCTCCCTACTTGTGCCCATGGTATTTTTAATGCGTAATTATGTATGCGTCGCACGAGTTTCGTCGGTTGGCTTGGGCTGGGTTGGGTGACGCATTGCTATGCGAGCTCGGAACGTGCCAGGCAGTCCTGTTGACGATTACTCCAGGCGCGCTTGAAGGTGTTCGGGTCCTTAAACACCAAACTAGTGGATTGCCTTAAGAGGCTGCTTTGCGCTTCCGCTGCGAGGGCTGCAGTGTGCTCCTCCGTTCGGAGAGAGCGCTCTGTGTTTCCATTAACTGTAATGACCCCCCGAGGTCCTGGCATCTTGAGCTTGAGGTATGCATAATGCGGTACCGCATTGAATCTCGCAAATGTGGTTCGCCCGAGTAGTGCATGATAACCACTGCGGAATGGGACTATATCGAAGATTAACTCTTCGCTTCGGAAGTTATCCGGGGATCCGAAGACCACTTCCAGTGTGACTGAGCCTGTGCAATGGGCCTCTACACCTGGTATGACGCCTTTAAAGGTCGTTTTTGTGGGTTTGATCCTTGAGGGGTCTATACCCATTTTGCGCACTGTCTCCTGGTAAAGCAGGTTCAGGCTACTGCCGCCATCCATAAGGACTCGAGTGAGGTGAAATCCATCAATGATTGGGTCTAGGACTAGTGCGGCGAATCCGCCATGACGGATACTAGTGGGGTGGTCCTTGTGATCGAAGGTGATCGGACAAGAGGACCATGGGTTGAACTTTGGGGCGACTGGCTCCAACGCATATACGTCCCTTAACGCACGCTTCCGCTCCCTCTTGGGGATGTGGGTTGCGTATATCATGTACACCGTCTGCACTTGTGGGGGGAACCTCTTCTGTCCTCCGGTGTTCGGCTGCCGGGGCTCCTCTTCGTCATCGCTATGTGATCCCTTATCTTTGTCTTCGGCAATTAACTTGCCGGCCTGCTTGAACACCCAACAATCCCTATTGGTGTGGTTGGCTGGCTTATCGGGGGTGCCGTGTATTTGACACGAGCGGTCGAGTATACGGTCCAAAATGGACGGGCCCGGAGTGCTTCTTTTGAATGGCTTTTTCCGCTGACCGGGTTTAGAGCCTTTGAATCCGGCATTGACTGCCGTATCCTCGGTATTGTCGCTGTTAATGCAGCGCTTATGTTTGTTGCGACGTGACCTGCTATTGCCGTCCTTGGTATCCGAAGTACCATGGTTCTTTGATATGTTATTACTGCGAGCCAGCCAGCTGTCTTCCCCCACACAAAAGCGGGTCATGAGTCTCGTTAGGGCTGCCATAGATTTCTGCTTTTCCTGACCAAGGTGCCGGGCTAGCCACTCGTCGCGGATGTTGTGCTTGAAAGCTGCTAGGGCCTCTGCATCCGGACAGTCGACGATTTGATTTTTCTTTCTTAGGAACCGTGTCCAGAATTGCCTGGCCGATTCCTCTGGCTGCTGAATTATGTGGCTCAAGTCATCGGCATCTGGTGGTCGCACATAAGTGCCCTGAAAGTTGTTGAGGAATGCGGCTTCCAGATCTTCCCAGCAGCCAATGGACTCTGCTGGCAAGCTATTGAGCCAATGCCGAGCTGGTCCTTTGAGTTTGAGTGGGAGGTATTTAATGGCGTGTAGATCATCACCGCGTGCCATGTGGATATGCAGGAGAAATCCTCGATCCATACTGCAGGATCTGTTGTGTCGTCGTATGATTCTATATTTACGGGTTTGAAACCCTCTGGGATTTGATGATCCATTACTTCGTCTGTGAAGCATAAGGGGTGTGCGGCGCCTCTGTACTGGGCTATATCGCGACGCAGCTCCAGTGAGTCTTGCCCGCTGTGCTCGGCCCGGCCGGATTTACTTTTACTGTATCCGGCGTGATGATTATCGTCTCGCATAGTGGCGCGCCCTCGTGATCCATAGATCGATCTTTCATGTTTTGCTTTGTCCTCCAATACGTATCGCAGGTCTGGTGTATTTCCCCATGCCTTTTTATTTGAATGGCATCGGGGTGCAGGCTGAGCTTTTGGTTGGAATGCCTCTCTGTCGCGGCCACGAGGTGGCCGGTCAGCCGCGTCATACGCTTCTTCCTCCAGTCTGGGTAGCAACCTGCATTTTGGGTAACTCTTGGAGGGGAGTTCGAGTTTATATTCCTCGGCCGCCAAGACTTCAGTCCATCTGTCAGCTAGCAGATCTTGATCAGCTTGAAGCTGGTGCTGCTTCTTCTTAAGGCTATTTGTCGTGGCTATAAGCTGGCGCTTGAAGTGCTCTTGTTCGACGAGATCCTCTGGCACGACGAATTCGTCAGCATCGAGGCTTGCCTCGTCTTCGGAGGGAGGCATGTAATTATCATCCTCCTCATCTGCCGCTCTCTCAGGAGGGCTGGCCTCTCCATCCTCCTGCCCTAAATCATGCTGGAGGGGATTATTGCCATCTTCGGCACTATCCGGAGTGCTATTATCTCCTGTGCCGGTATCACCACTTTTGCTTTGGTGGGACTTAGAGCGGCGCCACTGACGTTGGCGCTTGGGTTGCTTCTTGGAGGGGTCATCCTCCGATGTCTCGTCGCCATTGCCTTCTTTGGATGTGTCCACCATGTATATATCGTATGATGAGGTGGCTGTCCAGTGCCCTGTGGGCAGTGGTTCCTCTTCGTCTCCCACATCGTCGTCCATACCGTCGATGTCTTTGGAGTTGAAGTCGAGCATGTCGTTTAAGTCGTCGACAGTGGCTACTAAGTGGGTGGTGGGTGGGCAGCGAATTTCTTCATCATCCGCATCCCAATCCTGCCGGACACAGTTCGGCCAGGATCGTCCTGACAAGGAGAGAGACCTTAATGAGTTCAATATGTCGCCAAAGGGCGAGTGCTGAAAAATATCCGCGGAGGTAAACTCCATGATCGGCGCCCAATCGGGTTTGCTAGGAACGGGCGCAGGCGGTTCAGAGTCCGTGGCCGGAGAAGGATCCGGCAGTTTGACAACACGGCTCTCGTGCAGGGTAAGGTCGATGTTCGGCTCGATCGCCGCTGAGGATAAGGCCACTGTGGCGGGGTCCATCCACCCGTCCATGGACGGCGCAACTGGCTCCGAATTGAGGGTCGGAGCGGCTGCTGGTGCGATCTCCTGAACACTGTCCGATGGTAGAGCGAAATCGTACTCATCGTGATCATGTGATGCACAAGGCAGGGGCTCGAATCCGTCGAAGATCAAGTCTCCGCGGATATCAGCCATGTAGTTTAAGCTTCCAAACCTGACATGGTGGCCAGGGGTGTAACTTTTGATCTGCTCCAGATGGCCAAGCGAGTTGGCCCGCAGTGCGAAGCCGCCGAACACAAAGATCTGTCCGAGGAGAAAAGTCTCACCCTGGACTGCATCGCTATCGATGATCGTAGGAGCCATCAAGCCTAACGGCGATGACACAGAGGAACTCTCAATGAAAGCACCAATGTCGGTGTCAAAACCGGAGGATCTCGGGTAGGGGGTCCCGAACTATGCGTCTAAGGCGGATGGTAACAGGAGGCAGGGGACACGATGTTTTACCCAGGTTCGGGCCCTCTTGATGGAGGTAAAACCCTACATCTTGCTTGATTTATTCTTGATGATATGGGTATTACAAGAGTTGATCTACCACGAGATCGGAGAGGCAAAACCCTAAAAGCTAGCCTATGGTATGATTGTCTGTTGTCCTATGGACCTAAACCCTCCGATTTATATAGACACTAGAGGGGGATAGGGTTACACAAGATCGGTTACAAAGGAGGAGATATACATATCCGTATTGCCTAGCTTGCCTTCCATGCCAAGTAGAGTCCCATCCGGACACGGGACGAAGTCTTCAATCTTGTATCTTCATAGTCCAACAGTCCGGCCAAAGGATATAGTCCGACTATCTGGAGACCCCCTAATCCAGGACTCCCTCAGTATGCTTGAAGTATTATTATTTCTATGTCAATATTAAAATTTTATCTTGAATCTTTCGGATCTGAACATTCATGCCACAATAAAGAAAAATTACATTGAGAAATATGTTAGAAAGCATTCCACATCAAAAATTCTTCTTTTATCATTTACCTACTGGAGGACGAGCAGGAATTAAGCTTGGGGACGCTTGATACGTCTCCAATGTATCTATAATTTTTGATTGCTCCATGCTATTATATTATCTATTTTGGATGTCAATGGGCTATATTTTACACTTTTATATCATTTTTGTGACTAACCTACTAACCGGAGGCCCAGCCCAAATTGATGTTTTTTGCCTATTTTAGGGTTTCGAAGAAAAGGAATATCAAATGGAGTCCAAACGGAATGAAACCTTCGGGAACGTGATTTTCATAACAAACGTGATCCAGGAGACTTGGAGGGGCCGTCAAGAAATAAGGGAGGAAGGCACACGGCAGGGGGCGCGCCTACCCCCCTGGGTGCGCCCTCCACCCTCGTGGGCCCTTCGTTGGTCCACCGACGTACTTCTTCCTCCTATATATATCCACATACCCCCAAACATCCAGGAGCACCAGAAAACCTAATTCCACCGCCACAACATTCTGTACTCGATAGATCCCATCTCAGGGCCTTTTCCGGAGCTCCACCGGAGGGGGCATTGATCACGGAGGGCCTCTACATCAACTCCATGGCCTTTTTGGTGATGTGTGAGTAGTTTAGTTCACACCTATGGGTCCATAGTTAATAGCTAGATGGCTTCTTCTCTCTCTTTGGATCTCAATACAAAGTTCTCCTCGATCTTCTTGGAGATCTATTCGATGTAATCTTCTTTTGCGGTGTGTTTGTCGAGATCCGATGAATTGTGGGTTTATGAGCCAGATTATTTATGAACAATATTTGATTCTACTCTGAATTCTTTTATGTATGATTGGTTTATCTTTGCAAGTCTCTTCGAATTATCAGTTTGGTTTGGCCTACTAGATTTATCTTTCTTGCAATGGGAGAAGTGCTTAGCTTTGGGTTCAATCTTGCGGTGTTCGATCCCAGTGACAGAAAGGGAACTGACACGTATTGTATTGTTGCCATCAAGGATAAAAAGATGGGGTTTATATCATATTGCATGAGTTTATCCCTCTACATCATGTCATCTTCCTTAAAGCATTACTCTGTTCTTATGAACTTAATACTCTAGATGCCCATGGGTCATGGGTATAGGTAGTTTCTTATCCCACATGAAGGGCTAGTATAGCAGTCCATATTTATTAATTTGATATAAGTACATCCTATTTTTTGACCAAGATCATTGATAATCAGATGTACGGAGTAGTATTGTGATCGAACTCTTGTTTTTGTGGACTCTCGGACTGTTTATATTTGGCAGGGGTGCCTTTTTAATTGACATGACGTGCCTCGTCTAGCTGTTTGGCAGTAGCGATTTTTTTTCACGGGAGCTGTCAGCTTTGCTTTACAATGCCAACATATGTCTACACCTAATGTTCTAGGACTGATATTTTTAATAGAAAATACATCTGACTTGCCGAAAGATGTGGCAAACAATTATTTCGTGACAGGCCACATTATTTGTCCAAAGATATATTTGTATGTAACGCTACATCTATTTAATCTTGACCGTTAATATCTAAAATTGACGATCAAGATAATTTAATATACGTGGACAAATGTGATGTCTTGTTTGACTCTTGTTTTAATTATATAATAGATAGATCCTACAGAGCTCCCACTCACTTTCTTGTAAATACAGCATTCTCCAAAAGTCTATATAAAACCATATGCTTTGATCATACTATCAAAACATTTATTCCAACTCCGAGATGCTTGCACCAGTCCATAAATGGATCGCTGGAGCTTGCACACTTTGTTAGCACCCTTTGGATCGATAAAACCTTCAGGTTGCATCATATAGAACTCTTCTTCCAGAAATCCATTCAGGAATGTAGTCTTTACATCCATTTGCCAAATTTCATAATCATAAAATGCGGCAATTGCTAACATGATTCTGACGGACTTAAGCATCGCAACGGGTGAGAAGGTCTCAGCGTAGTCAACTCCTTGAACTTGTCGAAAACCTTTCGCAACAAGTCGAGCTTTGTAGACAGTAACATTACCATCAGCGTCAGTCTTCTTCTTGAAGATCCATTTATTCTCGATGGCTTGCCGATCATCGGGCAAGTCAACCAAAGTCCACACTTTGTAACACTACAGGAAACAGCTAGTTTGCCGTCTGGCATGTACAGACGGCAAAGAAGTAAATACAGACGGCAAAGAGTTTGCCGTCAACTGGCTGACGGCAAACTCAGATGGCAAAGATAAGTCGGCAAAGAGTAATTTGCCGTCAGCTTTTTGTCGGACAAACGGCAAAGATTTTGCCGTCAGCCATACTACTTTTTTTACCGTCAGCCAATTTTGTTAACAGAAGGCAAAATCGGCATCTTTGCCGTCAGCGATTCCCCCTCTTTGCCGTCTCCCCTCAGATCCACAGACGGCAAACATTTTTTTAAACAAAAAAATATAGTTGCTCGTTTCTGTTCCTGTTCGTTCGGTGTTTTCGTTCGTTCTTTGGAGTTTTTGTTCGTTCGTTGGAGCAGCAGCTAACAAGGCGCGAGGTCGGGGCTGGGCCACTGCATCTATCGCCGAGGCACGAACACGCGTGAGGCAGAGGGCGGCATCTTCTTTTGCTCGGAGCTGGAACAAGGCGAGGCGACGAGGAGGCCGTCATTTGGGCTGGAACAGGGATCGACGATGTCGCGTAATTGGAACGGGCAGAGGACGGTGAGAACCTCCGGATCCGGATGAAAACAGAGTTGGAGCGGCCGGCGGCGAAGCAAATGGCAGGTGGGCGTGGATCTGATGAGGGGCAGCCATGGTTAGCCTCGTGTACAAGCAAGGGAGAGAGAGACCAGGGGGAGGGAGAGAAGCTACGCGAGAGAGGGGGTGACCGAAGCGGTGGCCTGTGGCGGTGCAGCGGCGGCGGCCGGTACGGCGAGCGATGGCGGCAGCCTGTGCGGGGAGCGGCGGTGGCGGCCGGTGGGGCGAGCGGCGCGGGCCTCCTATACTGCGAGAAATAGAAAGGGGTGGGGGAGCTGAGGCGGCGGCCGGTGGGGTGAGTTGGGGCGGCGGCCGGTGGGGTGAGCAGCGCCGGCGGCCGGTGGGGTGAGCAGCGCTGGCGGCCAGTGGGGCGAGCGGCGCCGTCCTGTGATGCGAGAGAGAGAGGAGGGGGATCGAGCGGTGGGTGAGAGAGAGACGACAGAGGGGTGGGTACGTGAGAGAGAGATCGTGGTGGATAAGGCAGAGAGAGGTGGGCCCCAGAGAGAGATCGTGGCGTGGGTGACTTCGGGAGAGAGATCGTGGCGTGCGGATCAGATGGTGCCACCTCATCGATCCGCGTGATCGATCCGTGGGGTTGTGCTTTCTCTTTGCCGTCTGCTATTTTTTTACAGATGGCAAAGAGCTAACTTTTTCGTTTGTAAAATAAACCGCAGACGGCAAAGACTTTGCCGTCTGCTTTTTAATTTACAGACAGCAAAGCTAGCTCTTTGCTGTCTGTAAAAAAAATAGCAGACGGCAAAGTGTCTTTGCCGTATGTGTATACTTCGATAGACGGCAAAGTATGTCTTTGCCGTCAGTTGTTCTTCGCCGTCAGTCACTGTCGGCAAAATTGGTCTTTGCCGTCTACCCCGACGAAATGCTGACGGCAAAGAGCAGTACTGACGGCAAATCTCATGTTTCCTGTAGTGTTCTCATACATGGATCCCATCTCAGATTTCATGGCCTCAAGCCATTTTGCGGAATCTGGGCTCATCATCGCTTCCTCATAGTTCGTAGATTCGTCATGATCAAGTAACATGACCTCCAGAACAGGATTACCATACCACTCTGGTGCGGATCTTACTCTGGTTGACCTACGAGGTTTAGTAGTAACTTGATCTGAAGTTACATGATCATCATCATTAGCTTTCTCACTAATTGGTGTAGGAGTCACAGGAACAGATTTCTGTGATGAACTACTTTCCAATAAGGGAGCAGGTACAGTTACCTCATCAAGTTCTACCTTCCTCCCACTCACTTCTTTCGAGAGAAACTCCTTCTCTAGAAAGGATCCATTCTTAGCAACGAATGTCTTTCCTTCGGATCTGTGATAGTGTAGGGGAACGTAGTAATTTCAAAAAAAATTCCTACGCACACACAAGATCATGGTGATGCATAGCAACGAGAGGGGAGAGTGTTGTCCACGTACCCTCGTAGACCGAAAGCGGAAGCATTATCACAACACGGTTGATGTAGTCATACGTCTTCACGATCCGACTGATCAAGTACCGAACGCACGGCACCTCCGAGTTCAGCACACGTTCAGCCCGATGACGTCCCTCGAACTCCGATCCAGCCGAGTGTTGGGGGAGAGTTTCGTCAGCATGACGGCGTGGTGACGATGATGATGTTCTACCGACGCAGGGCATCACCTAAGCACCGTTATAGTATTATCGAGGTGGAGTATGGTGGAGGGGGGCACCGCACACGGCTAAAAGATCAAACGATTAATTGTTGTGTCTCTAGTGTGCCCCCCTGCCCCCGTATATAAAGGAGCAAGGGGGGAGGTGCGGCCGGCCTAGAGGGTGCGCGCCAGAAGGAGTCCTACTCCTACCGGGAGTAGGGCTCCCTCACTTTTCCTTGTTGGACTAGGAGTGGAGGGGGAAAGAGGAGGGAGAGAGGAAGGAAAGGGGGGCGCCGCCCCCCTCTCCTTGTCCTATTCGGACTAGGGGGGAGGGGCGCGCGGCCCTGCCCTGGCCGCCTCTCCTCTTCTCCACAACGCCCACTATGGCCCATTAAGCTCCCGGGGATTTCCGGTAACCTCCCGGTACTCCGGTAAAATCCTGATTTCACCCGGAACACTTCCGATATCCAAACATAGGCTTCCAATATATCAATCTTCATGTATCGACCATTTCGAGACTCCTCGTCATGTCCGTGATCACATCCAGGACTCCGAACAACCTTCGGTACATCAAAACATATAAACTCATAATATAACTGTCATCGAAACATTAAGCGTGCGGACCCTACGGGTTCGAGAACTATGTAGACATGACCGAGACACGTCTCCGGTCAATAACCAATAGCGGAACCTGGATGCTCATATTGGCTCCCACATATTCTACGAAGATCTTTATCGGTCAGACCGCAAAACAACATACGTTGTTCCCTTTGTCATCGGTATGTTACTTGCCCGAGATTCGATCATCGGTATCTCAATACCTAGTTCAATCTTGTTACCGGCAAGTCTCTTTACTCACTCTGTAATACATCATCCCACAACTAACTCATTAGTTGCAATGCTTGCAAGGCTTAAGTGATGTGTATTACCGAGAGGGCCCAGAGATACCTCTCCGACAATCGGAGTGACAAATCCAAATCTCGAAATACGCCAACCCAACAAGTACCTTTGGAGACACCTGTAGATTACCTTTATACTCACCCAGTTACGTTGTGATGTTTGGTAGCACACAAAGTCTTCCTCCGGTAAACGGGAGTTGCATAATGTCATAGTCATAGGAACATGTATAAGTCATGAAGAAAGCAATAGCAACATACTAAACGATCGAGTGCTAAGCTAATGGAATGGGTCAAGTCAATCACATCATTCTCCGAATGATGTGATCCCGTTAATCAAATGAAAACCCATGTCAATGGCTAGGAAACTTAACCATCTTTGATCAACGAGCTAGTCAAGTAGAGGCATACTAGTGACACTCTGTTTGTCTATGTATTCACACATGTATTATGTTTCCGATTAATACAATTCTAGCATGAATAATAAACATTTATCATGATATAAGGAAATAAATAATAACTTTATTATTGCCTCTAGGGCATATTACCTTCAGTCTTCCACTTGCACTAGAGTCAATAATCTAGATTACACAATAATGATTCTAACACCCATGGAGCCTTGGTGTTGATCATGTTTTGCTCATGGAAGAGGCTTAGTCAACGGGTCTGCAACATTCAGATCCGTATGTATCTTGCAAATTTCTATGTATCCCACCTGGACTAAATCCCGGATGGAATTGAAGTGTCTCTTGATGTGCTTGGTTCTCTTGTGAAATCTGGATTCCTTCGCCAAGGCAATTGCACCAGTATTGTCACAAAAGATTTTCATTGGACCCGATGCACTAGGTATGACACCTAGATCTTGTAAATACAGGCTTCTCCAGAAGTCTGTACAAAACCAAATGCTTTGATCACACTATCAAAGCATTTATTACAACTCCGAGAAGCTTGCTGTCGGTGTCAAAACCGGTGGATCTCGGGTAGGGGGTCCCAAACTGTGCATCTTAGGCGGATGGTAACAGGAGGCAGGGGACACGATGTTTACCCAGGTTCGGGCCCTCTTGATGGAGGTAATACCCTATGTCCTGCTTGATTGTTCTTGATGATATGAATATTACATGAGTTGATCTACCACGAGATCAGAGAGGCTAAACCCTAGAAGCTAGCCTATGGTATGATTATATGTTGTCCTATGGACTAAACCCTCCGATTTATATAGACACCGGAGGGGGCTAGGGTTACACAAGGTCGGTTACAAGGGAGGAGATATACATATCCGTATTGCCTAGCTTGCCTTCCACGCCAAGTAGAGTCCCATCCGGACACGGGACGAAGTCTTCAATCTTGTATCTTCATAGTCCAACAGTCCGGCCAAAGGATATAGTCCGACTGTCCGGAGACCCCCTAATCCTGGACTCCCTCAGTAGCCCCTGAACCAGGCTTCAATGACGATGAGTCTGGCATGCTGTATTGTCTTCGGCATTGCAAGGCGGGTTCCTCCTCCGAATCCTCCATGGAAGAGTTTGAACGCAAGGATAGTGTCCGGCCTTGCAAAACAAGTTCCACATACCACCGTAGAGAGAATAATATTTCCACCAATCTAATCTGCTGACACGTTTTGACAGCATGACATCACGCCACGGCCCGGTAATTATTCGAACCGTTTTTCTCAACCAGTACCACACATATCGCGAGGCGGTTTTCTTGACACGTCTTGTCAAAGCAGAGATCGTGTTCCCCTTATCACGGGATTCTCATCAATACAGACGTGGGTAACCCAACCGTGCCTGTTGGTATGACTACTAGATCTTAGGCAAGTCTAAAACGGCCACGAGGAGGACGCTTGATATTCACCCGCTTACTTTTTCCCTCTCATGCTCAATCGAATCCTTCCCCCGCCTCGAGTTCTAACACCCAAAGCTCAATTCAGGCACCTCGGACCTTCAACTATGTCCGGATCCAACCTTCAAGGTCGGTGGATGCCCTCCTCTGTAACAGAGGAGGACATCAAGAAGCTGAGAGGCGCCAGATATCTGACCGCCGAAATTTCACATAGGCTGCCTGCCCGAGGGCAGGTCGTCCCTACTCCTGAACCCACCGAGAGTGTCGTGTTCATCTCCCACTTCCTCCGAGGACTAGGCCTCGCTCTGGATCCCTTTGTCAGGGGTCTTATGTTCTATTATGGGCTGGATTTCCATGATCTGGCCCCGGACTCCCTTCTTCACATCTCATCATTTATTGTCGTATGTGAGGCCTTCCTCCGCATTACCCCTCACTTCGGTCTGTGGCTCAAGACCTTCGATGTGAAGCCGAAGATGATCAAGGGGCGGCACGCATGGTGCGGAGGTGCTTTAATAAGCAAAATCGCCGATGCTCCATGGCCAGAGGGTTCCTTCCCAAAAGTGTCCAGATTGTGGCAGCGGGAGTGGTTTTACATCACAGCTCCCCGAAGTGCCAAGTGGGTAGCTACTCCCACCTTTCACTCAGGCCCCCCACCGCAACTGATGTCATGGATCAGCAGGGGGCTGAGGTGGGGTCCAGCAAAGGACGTGCCAATACTGCAGAGCCATATCCGAGATCTTTTTGAGAGAGATTTCAGTCTGGTTATGGTAATGCAAGTTATGCTAGTTCGTCGAGTCCAGCCTTGCAAACGCCGGCCCCTCCGTATGTGGGAATTCAACCCGGAAGGACCACGAGCTATTTAGCATTTCCTTGGCATGACGCTCGAAGAGATGTATAAATCGTTCTTCGGACCCCAAATAGAGTGTCCGGACAACACCGAGGACGTGGGTCTGAGCTGCAACCGCCCTTCTGCCCAAGTAAGTAATCCCATGGCTGAACCCACTGTCCTTTTATTTATCATGGCATTATTCTAAAGAGTCGCTCTTTGACCAGGACTGGATAACAAAGGCGAAGATGATCAAGTGCTCGGCCCCCCTTCCTGAGGGCTTGGACAATCCGGTGCTGGACAAGATGCTCGAGCCGGCGCCTTATCTAGTGCCCTCAAAGGAAGATGAAGGGAGGAATAAAGAGGGCGAAAGCGGGCCTCACTCGCTACTTATTCCAACCGGGGGAATGAGCGCCTCCACGAGGGAGGATAATCAGGAGGAAGAATCTGACATTCTCTCTCCCCGGGGAAGGAAGAGGACTACCTCTGAAGATCCGGGAACTAAGGTTTCCAAATGGGAGAAGAAATCTTCGTCAGAGGGTCCTGTCTTGGAAGGTATTCTTACCGCACAATGTCCGCATGGGGATCAGCCCTCTACCAAGATGTAAGTAATCGAAAAGTACTTAATAGTGAAAATATCCTACCTTACTTCCGAAGACAATAACCGATGCTTATAAATTGTAGTCCGGATCGTAGCCCTTCTCGACAGAGTTTGTCTTCAGGGGATCTCCTTCCGGAGATGATGGAGAGCGAAACACCTCCCCCTGACACCCCGCCTCATGAGGCGGGCGACCTTGAAGTGTCGTCGCGGAGGGTATCTCCGCATCCGCCAAGGCCAGAGGATAACCCTTTGGCTACCCGGAATTCCCAGTATCCGGCTCCTAAGGAGAGCGGCAGCAAGGGTCCGGAACCGTACAGTGTGCGGTCGGACGCACTGAAGGATCTTCTGGGGCAAGCGGCCACCTCGAAAGCGCATTGTACGCTAATGGGTATGGTAATTGAAAGGATTTCATCCGCTGAAAGCGGTTTGCACGAAGCCTTTATGAGTCTGATAAAAAGGATTTGAGGTACGTGAAATAGTGTATGTTTTTTATAGTACCGCACATGTTAGGTGTGCCCTATGCAGACAATAGCCCCTAAGACTCTGGTTGTCGAGAACGGCGGCAACCCGAGGATCATATTCCAAGGTAATAACCCGACTGCCTTTATGTGCAGGTGGCTGAGGCTATGGTGGCTAGCCAAACTGATGGGTTTACCGAGCTAAAGCGGCAACTTGATGCGGCCAATGCCGATATCGTGCTTGTCAACCAGCGTCTTGACGAGGCACAGGGTGAGTGATTTCTCTGGTGATCGTCACATAATAAGAGGAGCATGATGTCAGTATCTTAAATATGTTGTGACTGTAGATGGAGCTGCCACCATGGAGACCCTTTGGGCGGAGCTTGCCCGAGCCAAGGAGCAAGCAAGGATAATGCGGTCGCCCTAAAGGCGGCCGAATAGTTGAGGGCCGAACAGGTCGCGCATTGCGAGAACAAGGAAAGAATAGCTGAAATGGCTATAGAGTTAAAAGATGCCACTGACCGTTACCAGCTTCTTGAAGAAGAAAGCTGAGCGAGGGAGGCTGACCTGGAGAAGGCCCTGGTAGCTGCCAAGGAAGCCCGCTCCAAAATTAGTGCGACGAAGGAGGAGCTGCATCAAGCTACAGATATTGTGTCTGGGAAACCCTTCTTGTTGCAGACTAAATTCGGAGATCCGAAGTATGCTCCTCTTGACTGACTATGGAGTTCTACGGACGCCTA
The DNA here is from genome assembly GCF_003073215.2 of Triticum urartu. Taxonomy (NCBI): domain Eukaryota; kingdom Viridiplantae; phylum Streptophyta; class Magnoliopsida; order Poales; family Poaceae; genus Triticum; species Triticum urartu. The sequence goes on from NC_053028.1 coordinate 670,345,553, forward strand.
CGTGGATTTGGCTCCAAGTGCTGCCGATGCGGCCGAGTACTTCAAGGATCAGAAAGATCACGAAGTGGAAAGGTTGTTCTGGTCACAGTTTCATGCTCCAGTCCGTCCGCTGCTGTTGAATGAGCGAATGGCCGAGTGGGCCGAGCTCCATAGGTTGTCAGGACTTGCCATGAGGTCCGTTGTGGATCATCTGTGGCCGGGAGGGCCAAGGCCGAATAGCTACTTTAGTTTAGTGCAACAGTTCCTTGGTGCTGTGCCATGCATCGATGCTGTAAAGAGATCGGCGTGCATAGAGGGTGCGCGGATAGCCTTTTCCCGTGTCAAGACGTACTGGGCAGGGATGGAGGCCACCACTATTGCGACCGAGGGTTCGGCCATAGGCCGAGTGGCTGCCGAGCACTACTTTGAAGAAGTTCTTGAAGGTGCTCATTCGATAGAGGCTTAGTGCTCGAAGAATATTATGTTCTAGTGACATGTACTCCCATTGTAAAAATAATGTTTATTGAGTTATCAAGGCTGTATTTATACTTTTGCCCGAAAGTACTGTGATGCCTCATGTGCGGTCGTTCATGTATATATGTATATAACCTGAAAGTTTGCAGTCGTCGGCTTCCACCCCCACGCATATAATGCGGGGGTGTTCGCGGAAAACACATATCCACACTTGATCCAACGTCTTGGTCCGTTAAGGAGGTGATAGCGCAGCAAATGAGGCAATCGGACTATATTGCTTTAACACTTTCACTTGGCCATAGGAGTTTGACGGTGGGGCTACTATATAGCCCCTGGTACTTCTGCACTCGTCCGAATACGGGGTGCGTGCGTACCTGACCGAGAAACGGCCCTTCGTTAATGCGGAGGAATACCGAAGATTCCGCTGAGTCATTGAGTGGTTGACCAATCTCTCGCTATATCATGACAGTCAGTTTTCGGCTTTCTCTACTGAGGTGCTCATCCGGGTGAACCAGGGCACAATCATAGTAGTTCTCCCAGTGCTACCTTAGCCGATATAACGGAACGTAAGGTACCAAAATATGGGAGCCAGGCAAACCCAACATTTGACCAAAGACATGATTCGGAGCTGATGCATATAGGGCCAAACTCGCGACGCCGAACACTCCCTAAGGTGTTCGGTCTTTATAATATATACCGGCCTAAACAGTGCCCTTAATAATAAACCCCATGTGTCCAGGTACGTGCGATATCCTGACGTGGCCACATGCCAATAACGTCAGCATCCTTCTCGGTTGTGTGGAGTATCCGGAGAATGTGAGCAACAAGAGACAGTAAAAAAGGTTTACGCAGGGTCTTAATCTAAAAAGAAACCTTTGGGCGGGTCCCTGCTGCACGTCTGCGCCTGTATCTCCGTTGTGCCATGTCCTGGACGGGTGTAGCACGATTGTCATCTGTAAAAGGAAAGAACTTAGGTGAAAGTTGACGTGCCAAAAAAATAATTGGTTATTGTAAATGAACTACCAAAATTCAAGAGAAGTCAGCTTGAGCCAGGCTGGCCCTGATTACACGCGGGAAGCCCCTGGTATCGTCTATGAGGGTTTGTTCATCAAACCAATTTCAAGTATGTGTGGTGGAGCGCCGGACTTGTCTAACCGTGTCCGTGGCCTTGACGACCTGTCATTTTTTCTGGTTGGTGAGGCCGTCTAGTTCGCGGCTGTTAAAGCCGCCGCATCCTCTTCCACACGTAAAAAACGTTCGGTATTTCCGCTTACTGTGATGATGCCACGTGGACCGGGAATCTTAAGCTTGAGAAAAGCATAATGCAGTATTGCATTAAAACGAGCGAAAGCCGTTCTTCTAAGTAGTGCTTGATAACCACTTCGGAATGGAGCGACGTGTAAAGTTAACCTTTCGCTTCGGAAGTTATCGGGAGAACCGAATACAACCTCTAGCAGTAGAGAGCCCGTACAGGGGGCCTCTTGACCTGGTATTACTCCCTTGAAGGTATTATTACTGTGTTTATTTGTGTCGGGTCTATCCCCATTTTGCGGACTGTGTCCTGATATATCAGATTTAGATCACTGCCGCCGTCCATGAGGACTCGTCTGAAATGGTACCCGTTTATTATTGGGTCTAACACCAAGGCCGCCAGTCCTTCATGCCGGATACTTGTCGTGTGATCCATACGATCAAAAATGATCGGGCAGGCCAACCAGGGGTTGGACCTAGGGGTGACGGGCTCTATGGCGCGTGTGTCTCGGAGTGCATGCTTGCTTCTCCTCTTCGTCACATGGATCACGTTTACCATTTTAACCTCTGGTGGGAACTTTTTCTGTCCTCCGGTGCTTTGCTGGTGAGGTTCGTCCTCGTCTTTGCTTGGTGTCTCTTCCCCTTTGTGTTCGGCATTTAGCTTACCGACTTGCTTGAAGACCCAACATTCTGTGTGGGTATGATTTGCAGGTTTGTCGAGGGTGTCGTGAATCTGACAGAGCTTGTCAAGAATTTTGTTTAGGCCAGATTGTCCTTCTCTGCTGCCTTTGAAAGGCTTTTTCCGCTGACCTGGTCGAGAGCCCATGCATCCGGCGTTTATCGCCGTGTTATTTGGGCTACCTTCTTTATTTCGACGCTTTTTTTGTTGCATCGTGGTTTTCCATTGCCATCCCTGACTTCAGATGTGCTTGGGTCCCTGGTGCTGCTACGGGCCAACCAGCTGTCTTTGCCCGCACAAAAGCGGGTCATGAGCCTTGTTAGGGCTGCCATTGTTCTCGGTTTTTCTTGGCCGAGGTGTCTGGCGAGCCATTCGTCTCGGACGCTGTGTTTAAAAGCTGTTAAGGCTTCGGCGTCCGGACAGTCGATGATTTGGTTCTTCTTAGTGAGGAACCTGTTCCAAAGCTTTCGGGCGGACTCTCCGGACTGTTGGATTATGTGACTTAAATCGTCTGCATCCGGAGGTCGGACATAAGTCCCTTGAAAATTAGCCCGAAAAGAATCCTCGAGCTCCTCCCAACTTCCAATTGAGTTTTCGGGGAGGCTTTTCAGCCAGTGCCGAGATGGCCCTTTAAGCTTGAGGGGCAAGTATTTAATGGCATGGAGATCGTCTCCGCGAGCCATACGTATATGGAGGATAAAGTCCTCGATCCAGACTCTAGGGTCTGTGGTCCCATCATACGCCTCTATGTTCATCGGTTTGAATCCTTCTGGGAATTCGTGATCCAGCACCTCATTAGTGAAACATAAGGGGTGTGCAGCACCCCTGTATTGGGATGTGCCATAGTGTTCGGATGGTTGTAGTATTCGGTTTTGGTTTTGTACCAGAGCGCGCTTCCTAGATCCATATATGGATTTGGTCTCGCCGGATTTTTGGCGCAAGTTCTCACGTAGATCGTGTGTTGACTTATGCGTGACTTTGTTAGCCGCTCTATTGCGTTCACAAGGTGGTGGATCCGGCCGGTTGGCCATATCATTCTTCGGCTATGTGGGCTCTAAGGCCTCATCATCGAATTCCGGTAATAGCTTGCGCTTTGGATAGCTATTTGTGTGGTAACTTCCACCATACTTTGTTACTTTGTTCCACCTGCTGTTGAGCGTATCTTGTGCGGCCTTAAGCCTTTGCTTCTGTTTCTTTAGGCTCCTCGCTGTGGCAATAAGTCTTCTGCGGAGGTTCTCTTGCTCCAAGTGCGTTTCCGGGATGATGTGTGCATCTTCGTCCGGACCGTTTTCTTCCCCAGACGGGGTTTGATGAGGTTTATCCTTGGCGTCGCCGTGTTTGGACGCCGGATCTGTACTATGTTCGTAGTTTGCATCTTTGATCGTGCTCTGCCACCGGGGTGGTGCAGTCGTCGTTTCTTCTAGAGTCGACTAGACTGTTATTTCCTATTGTGCTATTATTGTTGTTTTTGGTATGGCGGGACTTAGAGCAGCACCGGTGACGTCGGGGCTTGGGTTGCTTGGAGGGGGCATCCTCTTCTGTCTCTTCGCCATTGCCCTCTTTGGGTGTATCCACCATGTATATGTCATGTGATGAAGTGGTTGTCCGGCGCCCTGTGGGCGGTGGTTCCTATTCGTCTCCTGCATCGTGTTCCATACCGTCGATGTCTTCGGAGTTGACGTCGAGCATGTCGGTTAAGTCGTCAACAGTGACTACTAAGTGGGTGGTGGGTGGGTAGCGAATTTCTTCGTCGTCCGCATCCCGTTCTAGCCGGACATAGTTTGGCCAAGGTTCTCCTGACAGGGAGAGTGACCTTAAGGAATTTAGCACATCGCCGAAAGTTGAGTGCTGAAAGATATCTGTGGAGGTGAACTCAGCTCGGATTCAATGGGTGCGGATGCAGGCAGCTCGGAGCCCGTGGCCGGAGAAGAATCTAGTGGTTCGGCAACGCAGCTCTCGTAAGGGGTAAAGTCAGTATCCGGCTCTATCGCCACTGAGAGTGCGGCCTCCATGGCGGGGTCTATCCCTCCGCTCTCGGAAGGCGCAATTTGCTCCGGATTGATGGCCGGAGTAGTTGCCGATGCGATCTCCCGAACATTGTCCGACGGCAGAGTTACGTCATGCTCGTCGCGACTGTGCGGTGCGTCCAACATGGGCTCGAATCCGTCGAAGAACAAGTCTCTGTGGATGTCGGCCGTGTAGTTCAAGCTTCCAAATCTGACCTTATGGCCAGGGGCGTAGCTCTCGATCTGCTCCAGATGGCCAAGCGAATTGGCCCGCAGTGTGAAGCCGCCGAATACGAAGATCTGTCCGGGGAGGAAAACCTCACCCTGGACCACATCGTTACCGATGATCGAAGGGGCCATCGAGCCTTACGGTGACAGCACAGCGGAACTCTCAATGAAAGCACCAATGTCGGTGTCAAAACCGGCGGATCTCGGGTAGGGGGTCCCGAACTGTGCGTCTAAGATGGATGGTAACAGGATGCAGGGGACACGATGTTTACCCAGGTTCGGGCCCTCTTGATGGAGGTAATACCCTATGCCTGCTTGATTGTTCTTGATGATATGAATATTACAAGAGTTGATCTACCACGAGATCAGAGAGGCTAAACCCTAGAAGCTAGCCTATGGTATGATTGTATGTTGTCCAACGGACTAAATTCCGATTTATATAGACACCGGAGGGGGCTAGGGTTACACAAGGTCGGTTACAAGGGAGGAGATATACATATCCGTATTGCCTAGCTTGCCTTCCACGCCAAGTAGAGTCCCATCCAGACACGGGACGAAGTCTTCAATCTTGTATCTTCATAGTCCAATAGTCCGGCCAAAGGATATAGTACGGCTGTCCGGAGACCCCCTAATCCAGGACTCCCTCACTCGCACCAGTCCATAAATGGATCGCTGGAGCTTGCATACTTTGTTAGCTCCCTTTGGATCAACAAAACCTTCCGGTTGCATCATATACATCTCTTCTTCCAGAAATCCATTCAGGAATGCAGTTTTGACATACATTTGCCAAATTTCATAATCATAAAATGTGGCAATTGCTAACATGATTTGGACAGACTTAAGCATCGCTACGGGTGAGAAGGTCTCATCGTAGTCAATACCTTGAACTTGTCGAAAACCTTTAGCAAAAAGTCAAGCTTTATAGACAGTAACATTACCGTCAGCGGCAGTCTTCTTCTTGAAGATCCAATTATTCTCAATTGCTTGCCGATCATCGGGCAAGTCAACCAAAGTCCACACTTTGTTCTCATACATGGATCCCATCTCAGATTTCATGGCCTCAAGCCATTTCAAGGAATCTGGGCTCACCATCGCTTCTTCATAGTTTGTAGGTTTGTCATGGTCTAGTAACATAACTTCCAGAACAGGATTACCGTACCACTCTGGTGCGGATCTTACTCTGGTTGACCTACGAGGTTCAGTAACAACTTGACCTGAAGTTTCATGATCATGATCATTAACTTCCTCACTAATTGGTGTAGGTGTCGCAGAAACCGTTTTCTGTGATGGACTACTTTCCAGTAGGGGAGCAGGTATAGTTACCTCATCAAGTTCTACTTTCCTCCCACTCACTTCTTTCGAGAGAAACTCCTTCTCGAGAAAGATTCCGAATTTAGCAACAAAAGTCTTGCCTTCGGATCTGTGATAGAAGGTGTACCCAACAGTCTCCTTTGGGTATCCTATGAAGACACATTTCTCCGATTTGGGTTCGAGCTTATCAGGTTTAAGCTTTTTCACATAAGCATCGCAGCCCCAAACTTTCAGAAACGACAACTTTGGTTTCTTGCCAAACCACAGTTCATAAGCGTCGTCTCAATGGATTTCGATGGTGCCCTATTTAACGTGAATGCGGCCGTCTCTAAAGCATAACCCCAAAACGAAAGCGGTAAATCAGTAAGAGACATCATAGATCATACCATATCTAGTAAAGTACGATTACGACGTTCGGATACACCATTATGATGTGGTGTTCCGGGTGGCGTGAGTTGCGAAACTATTCCACATTGTTTCAAATGAAGACCAAACTCATAACTCAAATATTCTCCTCCACGATCAGATCGTAGAAACTTTATTGTCTTGTTACGATGATTTTCAACTTCACTCTGAAATTCTTTGAACTTTTCAAACGTTTCATACTTATGTTTCATTAAGTAGATATACCCATATCTACTTAAATCATCTGTGAGGGTGAGAAAATAACGATATCCGCCACGAGCCTCAACATTCATCGGACCACATACATCTGTATGTATGATTTCCAACAAATCTGTTGCTCTCTCGATAGTTCCAGAGAACGGCGTTTTAGTCATCTTGCCCATGAGGCACGGTTCGCAAGTACCAAGTGATTCATAATCAAGTGGTTCCAAAAGTCCATCAGTATGGAGCTTCTTCATGCGCTTTACACCGATATGACCTAAACGGCAGTGCCACAAATAAGTTGCACTATCATTATCAACTCTGCATCTTTTGGCCTCAATATTATGAATATGTGTATCACTACTATCGAGATTCAACAAAAATAGACCACTCTTCAAGGGTGCATGACCATAAAAGATATTACTCATATAAATAGAACAACCATTATTCTCTGATTTAAATGAATAACCGTCTCACATCAAACAAGATCCAGATATAATGTTCATGCTCAACGCTGGCACCAAATAACAATTATTTAGGTCTAATACTAATCCCAAAGGTAGATGTGGAGGTAGCGTGCCGACCGCGATCACATCGACTTTGGAACCATTTCCCATGTGCATCGTCACCTCATCCTTAGCCAATCTTCGCTTAATCCGTAGCCCCTGTTTTGAGTTGCAAATATTAGCAACAGAACCAGTATCAAATACCCAGGTGCTACTGCGAGCATTAGTAAGGTACACATCAATAACATGTATATCACATATACCTTTGTTCACTTTTCTATCCTTCTTATCCGCCAAATACTTGGGGCAGTTCCACTTCCAATGACTAGTCTGCTTGCAGTAGAAGCACTCAGTCTCAGGCTTAGGTCCAGACTTAGGTTTATTCTCCTGAGCAGCAACTTGCTTGCTGTTCTTCTTGAAGATCCCCTTCTTCTTCCCTTTGCCCTTTTTCTTGAAACTGGTGGTCTTATTGACCATCAACACTTGATGCTCCTTTTTGATTTCTACCTCCGCAGTCTTTAGCATTGCGAAGAGCTCGGGAATCGTCTTATCCATCCCTTGCATGTTAAAGTTCATCATGAAGCTCTTATAGCTTGGTGGCAGTGATTGAAGAATTCTATCAATGACACTAGCATCCGGAAGATTAACTCCCAGTTGAATCAAGTGATTGCAGTACCCAGACATCTTGAGTATATGATCACTGATAGAACTATTCTCCTCCATCTTGCAGCTATAGAACTTATTGGAGACTTCATATCTCTCAATCCGGGCATTCTTTTGAAATATTAACTTCAACTCCTGGAACATCTCATATGATCCATGACGTTCAAAACGTCGTTGAAGTCCCGGTTCTAAGCCGTAAATCATGGCACACTGAACTATCGAGTAGTCATCAACACGTGACTGCCAGGCATTTACAATGTCTGCAGTTGCTGGCGCAGGTGGTACACCTAGCGGTGCTTCCAGGACGTAACTCTTCTGTGCAGCAATGAGGATAATCCTCAAGTTACGGACCCAGTCCATGTAATTGCTACTATCATCTTTCAACTTTGCTTTCTCAAGGAACGCATTAAAATTTAACGGAACAACAGCACGGGCCATCTATCTACAATCAACATAGACAAGCAAGATACTATCAGGTACTAAGTTCATGATAAATTTAAGTTCAATTAATCATATTACTTAAGAACTCCCACTTAGATAGACATCCCTCTAATCCGATAAGTGATCACGTGATCCATATCAACTAAATCATGTACAATCATCACGTGAGATGGAGTAGTTTCAACGGTGAACATCACTATGTTGATCATATCTACTATATGATTCACGCTCGACCTTTCGGTCTCCGTGTTCTGAGGCCATATCTGTTATATGCTAGGCTCGTCAAGTTTAACCTGAGTATTCCGTGTGTGCAACTGTTTTGCACCCGTTGTATTTGAACGTAGAGCCTATCACACCCGATCATCACATGGTGCCTCAGCACGAAGAACTTTCACAACGGTGCATACTCAGGGAGAACACTTATACTTTGATAATTTAGTGAGGGATCATCTTATAATGCTACCGTCAATCAAATCAAGATAAGATGCATAAAAGATAAACATCACATGCAATCAATATAAGTGATATGATATGGCCATCATCATCTTGAGCTTGTGATCTCCATCTCCGAAGCACCGTCATGATCACCATCGTCACCGGCGCGACACCTTGATCTCCATCGTAGCATCGTTGTCGTCTCGTCAATCTTATGCTTCTACGACTATCGCTACCGCTTAGTGATAAAGTAAAGCATTACAGGGCGATTGCATTGCATACAATAAAGCGACAACCATATGGCTCCTGCCAGTTGCCGATAACTCGGTTACAAAACATGATCATCTCATACAATAAAATTTAGCATCATGTCTTGACCATATCACATCACAACATGCCCTTCAAAAACAAGTTAGACGTCCTCTACTTTGTTGTTGCAAATTTTATGTGGCTGCTACGGGCTTAGCAAGAACCGTTCTTACCTACGCATCAAAACCACAACGATAGTTTGTCAAGTTGGTGTTGTTTTAACCTTCTCAAGGGCCGGGCGTAGCCACACTCGGTTCAACTAAAGTTGGAGAAACTGACACCCGCCAGCCACCTGTGTGCAAAGCACGTCGGTAGAACCAGTCTCGCGTAAGCGTACGCGTAATGTCGGTCCGGGCCGCTTCATCCAACAATACTGCCGAACCAAAGTATGACATGCTGGTAAGCAGTATGACTTATATCGCCCACAACTCACTTGTGTTCTACTCGTGCATATGACATCTACGCATAAAACCTGGCTCGGATGCCACTGTAGGGGAATGTAGTAATTTCAAAAAAATTCCTACGCACACGCAAGATCATGGTGATACATAGCAACGAGAGGGGAGAGTGTTGTCCGCGTACCCTCGTAGACCGAAAGCGGAAGCGTTAGCACAACGCAGTTGATGTAGTCGTACGTCTTCACGATCTGACCGATCAAGTACCCAACGCACGGCACCTCCGAGTTCATCACACGTTCAGCCCGATGACGTCCCTCGAACTCCGATCCAGCCGAGTGTTGAGGGAGAGTTTCGTCAGCACAACGGAGTGGTGACGATGATGATGTTCTACCGACGCAGGGCTTCGCCTAAGCACCGCTACAGTATTATCAAGGTGGACTATGGTGGATGGGGGCACCGCACAGGGCTAAAAGATCAAACGATCAATTGTTGTGTCTCTAGGGTGCCCCTGCCCCTTATATAAAGGAGCAAGGGGGGAGGTGTGGCCGGCCTAGAGGGGGCGTGCCAGGAGGAGTCCTACTCCTACCGGGAGTAGGACTCCCTCCCTTTTTCCTTGTTGGACTAGGAGTGGAGGGGGAAAGAGGAGGGAGGGAGGAAGGAAAGGGGGGCACCGCCACCCTCTCCTTGTCCTATTCGGACTAGGGGGGAGGGGCACACGGCCCTGCCCTAGCCGTCTCTCCTCTTCTCCACAAGGCCCACTATGGCCCATTAAGCTCCCGGGGGTTTCCGGTAACCTCCCGGTACTTTGGTAAAATCCCGATTTCACTCGGAACACTTCCGATATCCAAACATAGGCTTCCAATATATCAATATTCATGTCTTGACCATTTCGAGACTCCTCGTCATGTCCGTGATCACATCCGGGACTCCGAACAACCTTCGGTATATCAAAACATATAAACTCATAATATAACTGTCATCGAAACGTTAAGCGTGTGGACCCTACGGGTTCGAGAAGTATGTAGACATGACCGAGACACGTCTCCGGTCAATAACCAATAGCGGAACCTGGATGCTCATATTGGCGCCCATATGTTCTACGAAGATCTTTATCGATCAGACCGCATAACAACATACGTTGTTCCCTTTGTCATCGGTATGTTACTTTCCCGAGATTCGATCGTTGGTATCTCAATACCTTGTTCAATCTCGTTACCGACAAGTCTCTTTACTCGTTCCTTAATACATGATCCCGCAACTAACTCATTAGTTGCAATGCTTGTAAGGCTTAAGTGATGTGCATTACCCAGAGGGCCCAGAGATACCTCTCCGACAATCGAAGTGACAAATCCTAATCTCGAAATACGCCAACCCAACAAGTACCTTCGGGGACACCTGTAGAGCACCTTTATAATCACCCAGTTACGTTGTGACGTTTGGTAGCACACAAAGTGTTCCTTCGGTAAACGGGAGTTCCATAATCGCATAGTCATAGGAACATGTATAAGTCATGAAGAAAGCAATAGCAACATACTAAACGATCGAGTGCTAAGCTAACGGAATGGGTCAAGTCAATCACATCATTCTCCTAATGATGTGATCCCGTTAGTCAAATGGCAACTCATGTCAATGGCTAGGAAACATAACCATCTTTGATCAACGAGCTAGTCAAGTAGAGGCATACTAGTGACACTCTGTTTGTCTATGTATTCACACATGTATTATGTTTCCGGTTAATACAATTCTAGCATGAATAATAAACATTTATCATGATATAAGGAAATAAATAATAACTTTATTATTGCCTCTAGGGCATATTTCCTTCAGATAGAAGGTGTACCCAACAGTCTCCCTTTGGTATCCTATGAAGACACATTTCTCCGCTTTGGGTTCGAGCTTATCAGGTTGAAGTTTTTTCACATAAGCATCGCAAACCCAAATTTAAGAAACGACAACTTTTGTTTCTTGCCAGACCACAGTTCATAAGGTGTCGTCTCAACGGATTTAGATGATGCCCTATTTAACGTGAATGCAGCCGTCTCTAAAGCATAACCCCAAAACGATAGCGGTAAATCAGTAAGAGACATCATAGATCGCACCATATCCAGTAAAGTATGATTACGATGCTCGGACACACCATTACGTCGTGGTGTTCCGGGTGGCGTGAGTTGCGTAACTATTTCGCATTGTTTCAAATGAAGACCAAACTCGTAACTCAAATATTCTCCTCCATGATTAGATCGTAGAAACTTTATTTTCTTGTTACGATGATTTTCCAGTTCACTCTGAAATTATTTGAACTTTTCAAATGTTTCAGACTTATGCTTCATCAAGTAGATATACCCATATCTGCTCAAATCATCTGTGAAGGTGACAAAATAATGATACCCGCCGCGAGCTTCATTATTCATTGGACCACATACATCAGTATGTATGATTTCCAACAAATATGTTGCTCGCTCCATTGTTCCGGAGAACGGAGTTTTAGTCATCTTGCCCATGAGGCATGGTGCGCAAGTACCAAGTGATTCCAAAAGTCCATCAGAATGGAGTAGCTTCATGCGCTTTACACCAATATGACCTAAACGGCGGTGCCACAAATAAGTTGCACTATCATTATCAACTCTGCATCTTTTGGCTTCAATATTATGAATGTGTGTATCATTACTATCGAGATTCAATAAAAATAGACCACTCTTCAAGGGTGCATGACCATAAAATATATTACTCATATAAATAGAACAATCATTATTCTTTGATTTAAATGAATAATTGTCTCGCATCAAACAAGATCAAGATATAATGTTCATGCTCAACACTGGCACCAAATAACAATTACTCATGTACAAAACTAATCCCAAAGGTAGATGTAGAGGTAGCATGCCGACCGCGATCACATCGACTTTAGAACCATTTCCCACGAGCATTGCCACCTCGTCCTTAGCCAATCTTCTCTTAATCTGTAGTCCCTGTTTCAGTTGCAAATATTAGCAAGGGAACCAGTATCAAATACCCAGGTGCTACTGCGAGCATTAGTAAGGTACACATCAATAACATGTACTATATCACATATACCTTTGTTCACCTTGCCATCCTTCTTATCCGCCAAATACTTGGGATAGTTCCGCTTCCAGTGACCAGTCCCTTTGCAGTACAAGCACTCACTCTCAGGCTTAGGTCCAAACTTGGGTTTCTTCACTTGAGCGGTAACTTGCTTGCCGTTCTTCTTGAAGTTCCCCTTCTTCCCTTTACCCTTTTTCTTGAAACTGGTGGTCTTGTTGACCATCAACACTTGATGCTCCTTCTTGATTTCTACCTCTGCAGCCTTTGCGAAGAGCTCGGGAATTGTCTTATCCATCCCTTGCATGTTATAGTTCATCACGAAGCTCTTGTAGCTTGGTGGCAGTGATTTAAGAATTCTGTCAATGACACTATCATCCGGAAGATTAACTCCTAGTTGAATCAAGTGATTGTTATACCCAGACACTTTGAGTATATGCTCACTGATAGAACTATTCTCCTCCATCTTGCAACTGTAGAACTTATTGGAGACTTCATATCTCTCAATCTGGGCATTTGCTTGAAATATTAAATTCAATTCCTGGAACATCTCATATGCTCCATGACGTTCAAAACATCGTTGAAGTCCCGGTTATAGGCCGTAAAGCATGGCACACTGAACTATTGAGTAGTCATCAGCTTTGCTCTGCCAGACGTTCATAACATCTGGAGTTGCTCCTGCAGTGGGTTTGGCACCTAGCGGTGCTTCCAGGACGTAATTCTTCTATGCGGCAATGAGGATAATTTCAAGTTATGGACCCAGTCTGTGTAGTTGCTACCATCATCTTTCAACTTAGCTTTCTCTAGGAATGCGTTAAAATTCAACGGAGCAACAGCACGACCCATCTATCTACAACAACATAGACATGTAAAATACTATCAGGTACTAAGTTCATGATAAATTAAAGTTCAATTAATCAAATTACTTAAGAACTCCCACTTAGATAGACATCTCTCTAATCATCTAAGTGATCACGTGATCCATATCAACTAAACCATGTCCGATCATCACGTGGGATGGAGTAGTTTTCAATGGTGAATATCACTATGTTGATCATATCTACTATATGATTCACGCTCGACCTTTCGGTCTTAGTGTTCCGAGGCCATATCTGCATATGCTAGGCTCGTCTGAATATTCTGCATGTGCAAAACTGGCTTGCACCTGTTGTATGTGAATGTAGAGCTTATCACACCCGATCATCACGTGGTGTCTCGGCACGATGAACTTTCGCAACGGTGCATACTCAGGGAGAACACTTATACCTTGAAATTTAGTGAGAGATCATCTTATAATGCTACTGTCGATCTAAGCAAAATAAGATGCATAAAGGATAAACATCACATGCAATCAATATAAGTGATATGATATGGCCATCATCGTCTTGTGCCTTTGATCTCCATCTCCAAAGAACTGTCATGATCACCTTCGTCACCGGCGCGACACCATGATCACCATGTCTCCTGCCTCCTGTTACCATCCGCCTTAGACGCACAGTTTGGGACCCCCTACCCGAGATCCGCCAGTTTTGACACCGACATTGGTGCTTTTATTGAGAGTTCCGCTGTGTGTTCGACAAAAGGTTGATGGCTCGCCTGCAGATCAACTACAACTTCGGCATCTTCGTCACCAGCTCGACTGGTCACCTTGGTTTGACCAAGGACTGCGCCCTACCTCCGATCGTCATGTTCGGATGAGGGCCTTTATAAACATCAACTCCGATCTCTATCAAGATCATGGAGGAATCATCCAGGGAGCCCGGGGGCTCAACGTCAACATTGCCCTCGGGCGACCGTGTTGTTTTTCTGGACAGCAAACTTGTGTCCGCCGCCATCGCCTCCTCAAGTGTCTTTTTGACGATCGCTTAGGTGGAATTGTGCGGAATTGAGTCTACAACAACCCTGGAAAATTTCGTCGAGTTCCGATGGAGGAATCTCTGGCAATCCATGATATACCGGAGCCCTGTCAAATCTGGAAGGGAATCTGGATGAGTTTAGGGCGTGGTGTCCAGCTTCTAGCTCGGACGTACTTTGGAAGATCCAACCGTTGATCGGCTGCGGAATTCCTACATCTACCACCTCTCAAAATTTCAGCTCGATCCGACCGTCCAAACTCCGTGAATCTTCCGATTAGTGCATCACTTTTCGGATCTGTTTTCTGCGCGAAAACTAATCCGACCCGAGTTCGTCTTTTTTATGAACGGGATTTCGGACATCCCTTTTGAAGGAAGTTTTGTATGGGGTATTATGTCTTGTTCCCGAACACATCCCACTAACTTTAAGATCTTTTAAACATGATCTTCAACATCATGCTGGTGTCAAACCAGTCCGACAATATTGCTTCATGGCTGCCGACCTGCGCTAGACACGTCGTCACTTTGTTGAGCCGAGCTCAACTTCTTCGGATCATCATCTCAGCAAGCCGGACAAGAGTCTGGCATCATGAAGGATAAATCATCACCAACATCACCGCACAACGGATTAAACGGAGTGGGCATACCGGCATCGCCGCACGGTCGCTTCATCAAGCCGGCATCGACCACGTCACGACCTGCATCGGCAGGGCCGCACTATTGCTTCTTCAAGCTAGTGTCCATCATGCTGACCTACTTTGACTCATCGGCTGACATCGAGGCTTCGACATCTCGGCTGGACCGGGGCTTCGCCATCTCTTCATCAACCTACTCCAGACACTTCGACGTCACTAGCCGACCAGCTCCGTCACGTTAGCTGGACCGAGGGCTTTGCCTCAGCGAGCCAACCTTTGCCAGCATTGTTGTGCCGTCGTTTTATCGCCCATCAGGCAATGGGTGTGCGGATCGAGTCCCAATTTTGGGAATCACCTTCCTTCGGATTGCTGCAACAAATAAACCAGGT
Organism: Triticum urartu; assembly: GCF_003073215.2. Taxonomy (NCBI): domain Eukaryota; kingdom Viridiplantae; phylum Streptophyta; class Magnoliopsida; order Poales; family Poaceae; genus Triticum; species Triticum urartu. The sequence goes on from NC_053028.1 coordinate 670,360,776, forward strand.
GCTATTAGTCCCAGTATTTTTTTTGCTTGTTTGGCTCATTTTCTCAAGGAATTATTACTCTGGTTTGTCCATCATATGTACACAGGTGGCCGCATTAACGACAGTCGCATGGTGGTTCGGTCAGTTTCCGTACATAGTCCGGCGAACGCCGCATCCGGAGCTTGGACCGACCTGTGAATTCAGGCTTTGTCACGCCTTCACCGCATCACGCCGACGCCCTGCACCGACATTAACTTCGGCGCCAAGCCATATTTTTTTATTACTCACTTTGCATAAATTATTTATTATGCAACGTTTTTTTAATTATCACTATTACTATTATCTCTGGTTTGCACTATTTTTGTGCACAGGAAAATGATCTGGGGACTTTGGCGTCACTCTGCCGGTCTGCATTGACCGTGCTATGTCACCACTTGGCGTGTCGAGCTCTCCGGTCTGCCACCTCGGGACCGGCTTGGGGGATGGAACCTTGTCCTGCATCAAGCTCAGACCGCGTCATCAATACCGGACACATTAACCAGCTAAGTCGCTTTCATGCTCAAAGCTTTAATTTCTAACGTGTGTTCGGTTCGACCAAGCATTATACTTTTTTGGAAAAAGTTTGCTTGTAAAAAATTTCCTTGTCCAAACTTTGTTTGTGATGCATAAATTCAAATGCCCAATTCATTTGGGGGCTTCCTTCATGAAGCTTTTCCTCTTGCATATGATTATACTTGTACAGCTTCGTTCCTTGTTCGTGTATTGCGCCACAATATGCACCATATTGACTTAAGCGATTTGCAAGCTGGGTTGCCTCGCTCCTGTGTTTACCCCTACGTTCCCGATTGTTCGGCTAGGGAGTAAAGGGAGCACCTCTGTGATTGTCACGATCGGGTCACCCGAGCCGGACCTCAGACTGGGTGAAGCCGAAAGCTAGCGCTCTTATTGTTTTCAATTATGGTCGGCACACAACGGAACTCATGAGTACAAAAAATCTATTGCACAGGTCTCATAATAACAATGAGCACCGAAGAAAGGTATCAGTGGGGGTACTATTTTCTTCGAAGATACTTCTTACACTTCACAGTAATATAGCATAAGTTCCCTGAGCGCGCTTTGTCTGTTACAGCCTTATGGCCTGATTGCCTGGTTATTGGAAACACTGTCGATATTCTCGACAGATGGAGTACATAACACTTTTCGGTCCTTGACCGAAGAGGGAGAAGCGGACGGTCGGTTAAGACGCGTTTAAAGTTCGGTTGAACATAGATATGATATAAGTACTTCGGTACATGCAATCATTCTTTTACCCAAGTCACTTGGGGGCTCTTAAATTTATATGAGCCGTTTTATGATAAGTGTTCTTCTTCTTAGTCGTTGCAAAGTTTTATTATTATTATTATTATTATCTATCACTCCTTTTTTCGACACGAGCGTGTGGTCAATAGCCGGGGAGCCTAATTTCTCTCTCAAAGCCGCTAGAGATTAGTTTGTTAAACTGGCCTAATGAGAAGTACTCCGCCCTCGAGATAGGAGGTTGAAGCCGTATGCTGACCCGCTTGAAGTCTTGAGATAGGATGTATCATGTTAATGCACGACAGAAGCACTTGTTTTGCTAAGGCCAATTTTCGGATTGGCACCGAACACTTGATCTTGTTCGGACATCAAGTTTTTACTGACGTTTTTTGGTTTTCCAAGCTTATGGCACTTTTAAACTGTTTGTGTGTTTTGAACACAAGTCTCGCAGTGCAACGTTGGACACCTTTAGAGATTCGGCAAAAACATTCTCGGATATTGCTATATATGCATCGGTTTCGAATTGTGTCTTCGGTCATTAGTTGGGTTGCCTGGCTCCTGCACTTGCCTCCTATGTTCCGCTTTGTTCGGCTAGGTGTGCAAAGGGAGAACCACTGCGATTGTGCATCCAGCTCACATGGTTAAGCACCTCAGTGGAGAAAGCCGAAAACTGACTGTCACAATAAGCGCAAACTGGCCAGCGATCCGATGACGGTGTTAAATGACGGGCCATTCATAACAATGGCTGAAGTGTTTACGGCCTAACCTCGACTGTCGCCGAACACAACTGGGGGCTATTAACTAGCCTCCCAAACTAAATCCTCGATATTTTGCTCTTACATTGGAGCTGAGGTTTCATGATCATGCTTAGCATGACAACCCAAAGAAAGGAACCGATAGCGGGACTATTTTCTTTGGAAGACATTTCTTCTGTTAAACAGTAATATAACATATCTCTCTGCATACCTTTGTTTATAAAACCGTATGGCCAGATCACCTTGTTTGTTGTAAATATTTGCCCTCATGAAGGCTTTATAAAGTAGGACAAACACTCCTCAGCTATTGGCCGAGGAGGTGGAAGCCGATGGTCGGTCAGCAAAGTTTTGTACAATGCGGGTCCGAGCATGAATGGCGTAAAGTACTTGGATACATAGAGTCATTACACATAATTTGTGATTTTACTATGGATATCAATCCTTAATTCGGCCACCCGTGCCCGCATTAAGGCTCGGGGGCTACTGGGCTTCGGGCTTATTATTTACAAATATTAAAGGGGCACATCGATCCCTTGATCTGGTGTTTCCACCCGACCAGTGTCTCGGGGGCTACTGCATTGCCTGTCCAATGCAGAAAATTTTAAGTGTAATACAATTTTCGAGGAGATTTTGATCCTCAGGTTGGTCGGCCGCACCCAACCTGAGTCTCGAGGACTGAGCACGCCTCTTTTTGTGTTCCGAAGTATTCTGCCGAGCTAGGACTTGATCCTCAGATCGATTTTGCAAATCAACCTGAGTCTCAGCGGCTACTGGGATCAGCGGTCTTATGTCATCCTTCATGTGCATCTCAGGGTTTAGACCGATACCCACCTTGAGGGCTACTGGCTATATATCTCGGCAGAGAATAAATTGCACCAATCAAAAATATTGACAAAAGTCGGCCCACATTCGGGGTGGTGCACCACCTCGGAAGCAGTCCGGCATAAAGCTAGGGCGCTAGTGGCTGGCTCCATAGAGGGCATTTCCGGCATTAAGCTTGGCTAAACTCCTTCAAATTTCTTTGAACCAAGGTGATTTACGACACCTCGGATACAGTTCGGCATTGGAGCTCGGATACATAGTCCGGCGTTGGAGCTCGGATACATAGTCCGGCGTTGGAGCTCGGATGCATTCCGGTGTTAGAGCTGGGAAGCGGTCCGGCGTTGGTGCTCGGCTGCAAAAGATACCTCGAATGCAGTCCGGCGTTGGAGATCAGACGCAAGAGGACACTGGCGCCCGGGAACAATTTCAAACCCGAGGTGTGGCATAAAAATAACAAGGCATTGATAAAGGCCGGAAACTTAAAGGGGCTCCTCGGATACCCGACGTGTAAACTCGTCGAATGCATTTCGGCGATCCTCAAGATCGAAGATGAGAAGATTTGTTGAACCAGTTTTCAAGACCGACGACCGAAGATGAAGAACGGTTCGGAAGAATTGAGGAGTGTCCCTAACTTGAAGACCGGTTCAGGGGGCTACTGACGGTGTCCTGGACCAGGGGGTACTCACCACGTCATCTCCCGATCTGTTAGATTGGGCCGAGGACCCCATGGCCGTATACTCATGGGCCAGTTCGAACAGCTACCGCATACAAGGAAGATTCCACAAGACTTGGCGATCAAGACAAGGACTCCTCCCCACCAGCGTATTCGGCTAGGACTCTTGTTATCCTAGGCCTATGGTGCATTATATAAACCGAGGCCGGGCTAGTCGATAGATCATATACAACAACAATCATACCATAGGCTAGCTTCTAGGGTTTTAGCCTCTATGATCTCGTGGTAGATCAACTCTTGTAATACTCATATCATCAATATCAATCAAGCAGGACGTAGGGTTTAACCTCCATCAAGAGGGCCCGAACCTGGGTAAAATATCGTGTCTCCTGCCTCCTGTTACCATCCGCCTTAGACGCACAGTTCCGGACCCCCTACCCGAGATCCGCCGGTTTTGACACCGACACTACCGCTTAGTGATAAAGTAAAGCAATTACATGGCGAATGCATTTTATACAATAAAGTGACAACCATATGGCTCCTGCCAGTTGCCGATAACTCCATTACAAAACATGATCATCTCATAAAATAAAATTTAGCATCATGTCTTGACCATATCACATCACAACATGCCCTGCAAAAACAAGTTAGACGTCCTCTCCTTTGTTGTTGCAAGTTTTACGTGGCTGCTACGGGCTGAGCAAGAACTGTTCTTACCTACGCATCGAAACCACAACGATATTTCGTCAAGTATGTGATGTTTTAACCTTCTCAAGGATCGGGCATAGCCACACTCGATTCAACTAAAGTTGGAGAAACTGACACCCGCCAGCCACCTGTGTGCGAAGCACGTCGGTAGAACCAGTCTCGCGTAAGTGTACGCGTAATGTCGGTCCGGGCCGCTTCATCCAACAATACCTCCGAATCAAAGTATGACATGTTGGTAAGCAGTATGACTAGTATCGCCCGCAACTCACTTGTGTTCTACTCGTGCATATAACATCTACGCATAAACCTGGCTCGGATGCCGCTGTTGGGGAACGTAGTAATTTCAAAAAAAACTCCTACGCACACGCAAGATCATGGTGATGCATAGCAATGAGAGGGGAGAGTGTTGTCCACGTACCCTCGTAGACCGAAAGCGGAAGCGTTATGATAACGCGGTTGATGTAGTCGTACGTCTTCACGATCGACCGATCCTAGTACCAAACGTACGACACCTCCGTGATCTGCACACGTTCAGCTCGGTGACGTCCCACAAACTCACGATCCAGTAGAGCTTCGAGGGAGAGCTTCGTCAGCACGATGGCATCATGAAGGTGCTGATGAAGCTACCGGCGCAGGGCTTTGCCTAAGCACTACGACGATATGACCGAGCTGGATTATGGTGGAGGGGGGCACCGCACATGGCTTGGAACAATCAACTTGTGTGTTCTAGGGTGCCCTCTACCCCCGTATATAAAGGAGCAAGGGGGAGGCCGACCGGCCATGGGGCGCGCCAAGGAGAGGGGGGAGTCGTCCTCCTGGTGGGAGTAGAACTCCCCTTTCCTAGTCCAACTAGGAAGGAGGAAGGGGGAAGGAAGGAGAGGAAGAGAGGGAGGAAAGAGGGGGCGCCGCCCCCCTCCCCTCCTTGTCCAATTCGGACTACCAAGGGGGGGCCAGCCCTAGGCCCTCTCCCCTCTCTCCCACAACGCCCATGTTGGCCCATTATATCCCCCGGGGGTTCCGATAACCCCCCGGCACTCCGACAAATATCCGGTGACCCCCGGAACTCATCCAGTGTCCGAATATAATCGTCCATGATACGTGTCCAACGTATCTATAATTTTTGATTACTCCATGCTATTATATTATCTATTTTGGATTTCAATGGGCTTTATTTTACACTTTTATATCATTTTTGGGACTAACCTACTAACCGGAGGCCCGGCCCAAACTGTTGTTTTTTTGCCTATTTTAGGGTTTCGAAGAAAAGGAATATCAAACGGAGTCCAAACGGAATGAAACCTTCGGGAATGTGATTTTCTCAACAAACGTGATCTAGGAGACTTGGAGTGGCCATCAAGAAACAAGGGAGGAAGGCACGAGGCAGGGGGCGCGCCTACCCCCCTGGCCGCGCCCTCCACCCTCGTGGGCCCTCCATTGCTCCACCGACGTACTTCTTCCTCCTATATATATCCACCTAACCCCCAAACATCAAGGAGCACCACGAAAACCTAATTCCACCGCTGCAACCTTCTGTAATCGAGAGATCCCATCCTGGGCCTTTTCCGGAGCTCCGCCGGAGGGGGCATTGATCACGGAGGGCCTCTACATCAACTCCATGGCCTCTCCGGTGATGTGTGAGTAGTTTACTTCAGACATACGGGTCCATAGTTATTAGCTAGTGGCTTCTTCTCTCTCTTTGGATCTCAATACAAAGTTCTCCTTGATCTTCTTGGAGATCTATTCGATGTAATCTTCTTTTGCGGTGTGTTTGTCGAGATCCGGTGAATTGTGGGTTTATGATCCAGGTTATCTATGAACAATATTTTATTCTCCTCTAGATTCTTTTATGTATGATTGGTTTATCTTTGGAAGTCTCTTCGAATTATCATTTTGGTTTGGCCTACTAGATTGATCTTTCTTGCAATGGGAGAAGTGCTTAGCTTTGGGTTCAATCTTGTGGTGTTCGATCCCAGTGACAGAAAGGGAACCGACACGTATTGTATTGTTGCCATTGAGGATAAAAAGATGGGGTTTATATCATATTGCATGACTTTATACCTCTACATCATGTCATCTTCCTTAAAGAATTACTCTGTTCTTATGAACTTAATACTCTAGATGCATTGTCGGGGGTTTGGTGCGACATATGCCAACGGATGTCTTATCATGGTGGGGGCGAGTAGAACGTCGCCGGTGCCTGGAAACGGGATGAGGCGAAGACATGCACGCCGGCGAATCTTACCCAGCTTCGGGGCTCTCCGGGGAGATAATACCCCTACTGCTGCTCTGCGGGGTCTCCGCATGATCACTATGGTCAAGTGTTTACACGGTTGCTCCTTGAGCTGTGTAGGGTGGTAGGAGAGGGCAAGGCTAGCTCTCTCCCTCTATCTGGTGAGGTATAGAACTACTGGGATCCAACCCTTTGCATGGGTGCCCTGGGGGGTTTATATAGGCCTACCCCCCCAGGGGTACAGTGGTAATGTGACTGGGCATGGGCCCAGCCGTCAGTGTCTCCGACCTCCGACTTCTCCGCCGACTGCTGGGGCCTGCCGACTGGTGGGCCCCGCCGACTGGTCTGGTACGGAGCCGACAGGCCGCGTCCGCCGCGGGCGGGTCTTGCCGGCTGCTGATTACTGTAGCCATGCTCCTTATGATGCAAGCTTGGTCATGGGGTCATGGCAACAGCCCCGCCGCCTGGCGGGCGATCACTGTGGCCACTCCCGTTGGGTCCGAGTGGCCGTGCTCCCGCCGTCTCCCGAGGTCTCGCTGGCTGGTGGGCCCTACTGCCTCTAGGCCGTACAGACAAGCCGTCGTGGGCGCAGGACCAGGTACAGTGGTGCTGATGTCAGGGCCGGCTGGGCAACAGTGCCACGCCACGGGGAGATCTTCTCAAGTACGGCGCGCTGTAGCCATGCCTGCCCTTGGTAAGGGGCGGGGAGTGGGCTTCATTGTAGCCACGCCCCTGCCCCGTCCCCCTCGATGAGGTCACGGTTTGTTGGAGTCGCCGGCCGACTCCCCAAAGCCGGCTTCTCTGGAAGTCATCCCTGGGACTCGGCCGTGAGCGGGCAGTCGGCCGCCTTGCCGTAGACTCCCCAGGAGGCGGCTCTTCGCCCTGTGGTCTTGAGGGGCGCAGCCTGCCCCGATGTCTTGAAAGGTCGTGGGGCTCGG
>NC_053028.1:670369176-670480998 GCF_003073215.2 Triticum urartu
GTATGTATCTTGCAAATTTCTATGTATCCCACCTGGACTAAATCCCGGATGGAATTGAAGTGTCTCTTGATGTGCTTGGTTCTCTTGTGAAATCTGGATTCCTTCGCCAAGGCAATTGCACCAGTATTGTCACAAAAGATTTTCATTGGACCCCAGGCACTAACTATGACACCTAGATCTTGTAAATACAGGCGGATAACAATTTCACACAGGAAACAGCTATGACCATGATTACGCCAAGCTATTTAGGTGAGACTATAGAATACTCAAGCTTGCTGTCGGTGTCAAAACCGGTGGATCTCGGGTAGGGGGTCCCAAACTGTGCATCTTAGGCGGATGGTAACAGGAGGCAGGGGACACGATGTTTACCCAGGTTCGGGCCCTCTTGATGGAGGTAATACCCTATGTCCTGCTTGATTGTTCTTGATGATATGAATATTACATGAGTTGATCTACCACGAGATCAGAGAGGCTAAACCCTAGAAGCTAGCCTATGGTATGATTATATGTTGTCCTATGGACTAAACCCTCCGATTTATATAGACACCGGAGGGGGCTAGGGTTACACAAGGTCGGTTACAAGGGAGGAGATATACATATCCGTATTGCCTAGCTTGCCTTCCACGCCAAGTAGAGTCCCATCCGGACACGGGACGAAGTCTTCAATCTTGTATCTTCATAGTCCAACAGTCCGGCCAAAGGATATAGTCCGACTGTCCGGAGACCCCCTAATCCTGGACTCCCTCAGTAGCCCCTGAACCAGGCTTCAATGACGATGAGTCTGGCATGCTGTATTGTCTTCGGCATTGCAAGGCGGGTTCCTCCTCCGAATCCTCCATGGAAGAGTTTGAACGCAAGGATAGTGTCCGGCCTTGCAAAACAAGTTCCACATACCACCGTAGAGAGAATAATATTTCCACCAATCTAATCTGCTGACACGTTTTGACAGCATGACATCACGCCACGGCCCGGTAATTATTCGAACCGTTTTTCTCAACCAGTACCACACATATCGCGAGGCGGTTTTCTTGACACGTCTTGTCAAAGCAGAGATCGTGTTCCCCTTATCACGGGATTCTCATCAATACAGACGTGGGTAACCCAACCGTGCCTGTTGGTATGACTACTAGATCTTAGGCAAGTCTAAAACGGCCACGAGGAGGACGCTTGATATTCACCCGCTTACTTTTTCCCTCTCATGCTCAATCGAATCCTTCCCCCGCCTCGAGTTCTAACACCCAAAGCTCAATTCAGGCACCTCGGACCTTCAACTATGTCCGGATCCAACCTTCAAGGTCGGTGGATGCCCTCCTCTGTAACAGAGGAGGACATCAAGAAGCTGAGAGGCGCCAGATATCTGACCGCCGAAATTTCACATAGGCTGCCTGCCCGAGGGCAGGTCGTCCCTACTCCTGAACCCACCGAGAGTGTCGTGTTCATCTCCCACTTCCTCCGAGGACTAGGCCTCGCTCTGGATCCCTTTGTCAGGGGTCTTATGTTCTATTATGGGTTGGATTTCCATGATCTGGCCCCGGACTCCCTTCTTCACATCTCATCATTTATTGTCGTATGTGAGGCCTTCCTCCGCATTACCCCTCACTTCGGTCTGTGGCTCAAGACCTTCGATGTGAAGCCGAAGATGATCAAGGGGCGGCACGCATGGTGCGGAGGTGCTTTAATAAGCAAAATCGCCGATGCTCCATGGCCAGAGGGTTCCTTCCCAAAAGTGTCCAGATTGTGGCAGCGGGAGTGGTTTTACATCACAGCTCCCCGAAGTGCCAAGTGGGTAGCTACTCCCACCTTTCACTCAGGCCCCCCACCGCAACTGATGTCATGGATCAGCAGGGGGCTGAGGTGGGGTCCAGCAAAGGACGTGCCAATACTGCAGAGCCATATCCGAGATCTTTTTGAGAGAGATTTCAGTCTGGTTATGGTAATGCAAGTTATGCTAGTTCGTCGAGTCCAGCCTTGCAAACGCCGGCCCCTCCGTATGTGGGAATTCAACCCGGAAGGACCACGAGCTATTTAGCATTTCCTTGGCATGACGCTCGAAGAGATGTATAAATCGTTCTTCGGACCCCAAATAGAGTGTCCGGACAACACCGAGGACGTGGGTCTGAGCTGCAACCGCCCTTCTGCCCAAGTAAGTAATCCCATGGCTGAACCCACTGTCCTTTTATTTATCATGGCATTATTCTAAAGAGTCGCTCTTTGACCAGGACTGGATAACAAAGGCGAAGATGATCAAGTGCTCGGCCCCCCTTCCTGAGGGCTTGGACAATCCGGTGCTGGACAAGATGCTCGAGCCGGCGCCTTATCTAGTGCCCTCAAAGGAAGATGAAGGGAGGAATAAAGAGGGCGAAAGCGGGCCTCACTCGCTACTTATTCCAACCGGGGGAATGAGCGCCTCCACGAGGGAGGATAATCAGGAGGAAGAATCTGACATTCTCTCTCCCCGGGGAAGGAAGAGGACTACCTCTGAAGATCCGGGAACTAAGGTTTCCAAATGGGAGAAGAAATCTTCGTCAGAGGGTCCTGTCTTGGAAGGTATTCTTACCGCACAATGTCCGCATGGGGATCAGCCCTCTACCAAGATGTAAGTAATCGAAAAGTACTTAATAGTGAAAATATCCTACCTTACTTCCGAAGACAATAACCGATGCTTATAAATTGTAGTCCGGATCGTAGCCCTTCTCGACAGAGTTTGTCTTCAGGGGATCTCCTTCCGGAGATGATGGAGAGCGAAACACCTCCCCCTGACACCCCGCCTCATGAGGCGGGCGACCTTGAAGTGTCGTCGCGGAGGGTATCTCCGCATCCGCCAAGGCCAGAGGATAACCCTTTGGCTACCCGGAATTCCCAGTATCCGGCTCCTAAGGAGAGCGGCAGCAAGGGTCCGGAACCGTACAGTGTGCGGTCGGACGCACTGAAGGATCTTCTGGGGCAAGCGGCCACCTCGAAAGCGCATTGTACGCTAATGGGTATGGTAATTGAAAGGATTTCATCCGCTGAAAGCGGTTTGCACGAAGCCTTTATGAGTCTGATAAAAAGGATTTGAGGTACGTGAAATAGTGTATGTTTTTTATAGTACCGCACATGTTAGGTGTGCCCTATGCAGACAATAGCCCCTAAGACTCTGGTTGTCGAGAACGGCGGCAACCCGAGGATCATATTCCAAGGTAATAACCCGACTGCCTTTATGTGCAGGTGGCTGAGGCTATGGTGGCTAGCCAAACTGATGGGTTTACCGAGCTAAAGCGGCAACTTGATGCGGCCAATGCCGATATCGTGCTTGTCAACCAGCGTCTTGACGAGGCACAGGGTGAGTGATTTCTCTGGTGATCGTCACATAATAAGAGGAGCATGATGTCAGTATCTTAAATATGTTGTGACTGTAGATGGAGCTGCCACCATGGAGACCCTTTGGGCGGAGCTTGCCCGAGCCAAGGAGCAAGCAAGGATAATGCGGTCGCCCTAAAGGCGGCCGAATAGTTGAGGGCCGAACAGGTCGCGCATTGCGAGAACAAGGAAAGAATAGCTGAAATGGCTATAGAGTTAAAAGATGCCACTGACCGTTACCAGCTTCTTGAAGAAGAAAGCTGAGCGAGGGAGGCTGACCTGGAGAAGGCCCTGGTAGCTGCCAAGGAAGCCCGCTCCAAAATTAGTGCGACGAAGGAGGAGCTGCATCAAGCTACAGATATTGTGTCTGGGAAACCCTTCTTGTTGCAGACTAAATTCGGAGATCCGAAGTATGCTCCTCTTGACTGACTATGGAGTTCTACGGACGCCTACGTGGATTTGGCTCCAAGTGCTGCCGATGCGGCCGAGTACTTCAAGGATCAGAAAGATCACGAAGTGGAAAGGTTGTTCTGGTCACAGTTTCATGCTCCAGTCCGTCCGCTGCTGTTGAATGAGCGAATGGCCGAGTGGGCCGAGCTCCATAGGTTGTCAGGACTTGCCATGAGGTCCGTTGTGGATCATCTGTGGCCGGGAGGGCCAAGGCCGAATAGCTACTTTAGTTTAGTGCAACAGTTCCTTGGTGCTGTGCCATGCATCGATGCTGTAAAGAGATCGGCGTGCATAGAGGGTGCGCGGATAGCCTTTTCCCGTGTCAAGACGTACTGGGCAGGGATGGAGGCCACCACTATTGCGACCGAGGGTTCGGCCATAGGCCGAGTGGCTGCCGAGCACTACTTTGAAGAAGTTCTTGAAGGTGCTCATTCGATAGAGGCTTAGTGCTCGAAGAATATTATGTTCTAGTGACATGTACTCCCATTGTAAAAATAATGTTTATTGAGTTATCAAGGCTGTATTTATACTTTTGCCCGAAAGTACTGTGATGCCTCATGTGCGGTCGTTCATGTATATATGTATATAACCTGAAAGTTTGCAGTCGTCGGCTTCCACCCCCACGCATATAATGCGGGGGTGTTCGCGGAAAACACATATCCACACTTGATCCAACGTCTTGGTCCGTTAAGGAGGTGATAGCGCAGCAAATGAGGCAATCGGACTATATTGCTTTAACACTTTCACTTGGCCATAGGAGTTTGACGGTGGGGCTACTATATAGCCCCTGGTACTTCTGCACTCGTCCGAATACGGGGTGCGTGCGTACCTGACCGAGAAACGGCCCTTCGTTAATGCGGAGGAATACCGAAGATTCCGCTGAGTCATTGAGTGGTTGACCAATCTCTCGCTATATCATGACAGTCAGTTTTCGGCTTTCTCTACTGAGGTGCTCATCCGGGTGAACCAGGGCACAATCATAGTAGTTCTCCCAGTGCTACCTTAGCCGATATAACGGAACGTAAGGTACCAAAATATGGGAGCCAGGCAAACCCAACATTTGACCAAAGACATGATTCGGAGCTGATGCATATAGGGCCAAACTCGCGACGCCGAACACTCCCTAAGGTGTTCGGTCTTTATAATATATACCGGCCTAAACAGTGCCCTTAATAATAAACCCCATGTGTCCAGGTACGTGCGATATCCTGACGTGGCCACATGCCAATAACGTCAGCATCCTTCTCGGTTGTGTGGAGTATCCGGAGAATGTGAGCAACAAGAGACAGTAAAAAAGGTTTACGCAGGGTCTTAATCTAAAAAGAAACCTTTGGGCGGGTCCCTGCTGCACGTCTGCGCCTGTATCTCCGTTGTGCCATGTCCTGGACGGGTGTAGCACGATTGTCATCTGTAAAAGGAAAGAACTTAGGTGAAAGTTGACGTGCCAAAAAAATAATTGGTTATTGTAAATGAACTACCAAAATTCAAGAGAAGTCAGCTTGAGCCAGGCTGGCCCTGATTACACGCGGGAAGCCCCTGGTATCGTCTATGAGGGTTTGTTCATCAAACCAATTTCAAGTATGTGTGGTGGAGCGCCGGACTTGTCTAACCGTGTCCGTGGCCTTGACGACCTGTCATTTTTTCTGGTTGGTGAGGCCGTCTAGTTCGCGGCTGTTAAAGCCGCCGCATCCTCTTCCACACGTAAAAAACGTTCGGTATTTCCGCTTACTGTGATGATGCCACGTGGACCGGGAATCTTAAGCTTGAGAAAAGCATAATGCAGTATTGCATTAAAACGAGCGAAAGCCGTTCTTCTAAGTAGTGCTTGATAACCACTTCGGAATGGAGCGACGTGTAAAGTTAACCTTTCGCTTCGGAAGTTATCGGGAGAACCGAATACAACCTCTAGCAGTAGAGAGCCCGTACAGGGGGCCTCTTGACCTGGTATTACTCCCTTGAAGGTATTATTACTGTGTTTATTTGTGTCGGGTCTATCCCCATTTTGCGGACTGTGTCCTGATATATCAGATTTAGATCACTGCCGCCGTCCATGAGGACTCGTCTGAAATGGTACCCGTTTATTATTGGGTCTAACACCAAGGCCGCCAGTCCTTCATGCCGGATACTTGTCGTGTGATCCATACGATCAAAAATGATCGGGCAGGCCAACCAGGGGTTGGACCTAGGGGTGACGGGCTCTATGGCGCGTGTGTCTCGGAGTGCATGCTTGCTTCTCCTCTTCGTCACATGGATCACGTTTACCATTTTAACCTCTGGTGGGAACTTTTTCTGTCCTCCGGTGCTTTGCTGGTGAGGTTCGTCCTCGTCTTTGCTTGGTGTCTCTTCCCCTTTGTGTTCGGCATTTAGCTTACCGACTTGCTTGAAGACCCAACATTCTGTGTGGGTATGATTTGCAGGTTTGTCGAGGGTGTCGTGAATCTGACAGAGCTTGTCAAGAATTTTGTTTAGGCCAGATTGTCCTTCTCTGCTGCCTTTGAAAGGCTTTTTCCGCTGACCTGGTCGAGAGCCCATGCATCCGGCGTTTATCGCCGTGTTATTTGGGCTACCTTCTTTATTTCGACGCTTTTTTTGTTGCATCGTGGTTTTCCATTGCCATCCCTGACTTCAGATGTGCTTGGGTCCCTGGTGCTGCTACGGGCCAACCAGCTGTCTTTGCCCGCACAAAAGCGGGTCATGAGCCTTGTTAGGGCTGCCATTGTTCTCGGTTTTTCTTGGCCGAGGTGTCTGGCGAGCCATTCGTCTCGGACGCTGTGTTTAAAAGCTGTTAAGGCTTCGGCGTCCGGACAGTCGATGATTTGGTTCTTCTTAGTGAGGAACCTGTTCCAAAGCTTTCGGGCGGACTCTCCGGACTGTTGGATTATGTGACTTAAATCGTCTGCATCCGGAGGTCGGACATAAGTCCCTTGAAAATTAGCCCGAAAAGAATCCTCGAGCTCCTCCCAACTTCCAATTGAGTTTTCGGGGAGGCTTTTCAGCCAGTGCCGAGATGGCCCTTTAAGCTTGAGGGGCAAGTATTTAATGGCATGGAGATCGTCTCCGCGAGCCATACGTATATGGAGGATAAAGTCCTCGATCCAGACTCTAGGGTCTGTGGTCCCATCATACGCCTCTATGTTCATCGGTTTGAATCCTTCTGGGAATTCGTGATCCAGCACCTCATTAGTGAAACATAAGGGGTGTGCAGCACCCCTGTATTGGGATGTGCCATAGTGTTCGGATGGTTGTAGTATTCGGTTTTGGTTTTGTACCAGAGCGCGCTTCCTAGATCCATATATGGATTTGGTCTCGCCGGATTTTTGGCGCAAGTTCTCACGTAGATCGTGTGTTGACTTATGCGTGACTTTGTTAGCCGCTCTATTGCGTTCACAAGGTGGTGGATCCGGCCGGTTGGCCATATCATTCTTCGGCTATGTGGGCTCTAAGGCCTCATCATCGAATTCCGGTAATAGCTTGCGCTTTGGATAGCTATTTGTGTGGTAACTTCCACCATACTTTGTTACTTTGTTCCACCTGCTGTTGAGCGTATCTTGTGCGGCCTTAAGCCTTTGCTTCTGTTTCTTTAGGCTCCTCGCTGTGGCAATAAGTCTTCTGCGGAGGTTCTCTTGCTCCAAGTGCGTTTCCGGGATGATGTGTGCATCTTCGTCCGGACCGTTTTCTTCCCCAGACGGGGTTTGATGAGGTTTATCCTTGGCGTCGCCGTGTTTGGACGCCGGATCTGTACTATGTTCGTAGTTTGCATCTTTGATCGTGCTCTGCCACCGGGGTGGTGCAGTCGTCGTTTCTTCTAGAGTCGACTAGACTGTTATTTCCTATTGTGCTATTATTGTTGTTTTTGGTATGGCGGGACTTAGAGCAGCACCGGTGACGTCGGGGCTTGGGTTGCTTGGAGGGGGCATCCTCTTCTGTCTCTTCGCCATTGCCCTCTTTGGGTGTATCCACCATGTATATGTCATGTGATGAAGTGGTTGTCCGGCGCCCTGTGGGCGGTGGTTCCTATTCGTCTCCTGCATCGTGTTCCATACCGTCGATGTCTTCGGAGTTGACGTCGAGCATGTCGGTTAAGTCGTCAACAGTGACTACTAAGTGGGTGGTGGGTGGGTAGCGAATTTCTTCGTCGTCCGCATCCCGTTCTAGCCGGACATAGTTTGGCCAAGGTTCTCCTGACAGGGAGAGTGACCTTAAGGAATTTAGCACATCGCCGAAAGTTGAGTGCTGAAAGATATCTGTGGAGGTGAACTCAGCTCGGATTCAATGGGTGCGGATGCAGGCAGCTCGGAGCCCGTGGCCGGAGAAGAATCTAGTGGTTCGGCAACGCAGCTCTCGTAAGGGGTAAAGTCAGTATCCGGCTCTATCGCCACTGAGAGTGCGGCCTCCATGGCGGGGTCTATCCCTCCGCTCTCGGAAGGCGCAATTTGCTCCGGATTGATGGCCGGAGTAGTTGCCGATGCGATCTCCCGAACATTGTCCGACGGCAGAGTTACGTCATGCTCGTCGCGACTGTGCGGTGCGTCCAACATGGGCTCGAATCCGTCGAAGAACAAGTCTCTGTGGATGTCGGCCGTGTAGTTCAAGCTTCCAAATCTGACCTTATGGCCAGGGGCGTAGCTCTCGATCTGCTCCAGATGGCCAAGCGAATTGGCCCGCAGTGTGAAGCCGCCGAATACGAAGATCTGTCCGGGGAGGAAAACCTCACCCTGGACCACATCGTTACCGATGATCGAAGGGGCCATCGAGCCTTACGGTGACAGCACAGCGGAACTCTCAATGAAAGCACCAATGTCGGTGTCAAAACCGGCGGATCTCGGGTAGGGGGTCCCGAACTGTGCGTCTAAGATGGATGGTAACAGGATGCAGGGGACACGATGTTTACCCAGGTTCGGGCCCTCTTGATGGAGGTAATACCCTATGCCTGCTTGATTGTTCTTGATGATATGAATATTACAAGAGTTGATCTACCACGAGATCAGAGAGGCTAAACCCTAGAAGCTAGCCTATGGTATGATTGTATGTTGTCCAACGGACTAAATTCCGATTTATATAGACACCGGAGGGGGCTAGGGTTACACAAGGTCGGTTACAAGGGAGGAGATATACATATCCGTATTGCCTAGCTTGCCTTCCACGCCAAGTAGAGTCCCATCCAGACACGGGACGAAGTCTTCAATCTTGTATCTTCATAGTCCAATAGTCCGGCCAAAGGATATAGTACGGCTGTCCGGAGACCCCCTAATCCAGGACTCCCTCACTCGCACCAGTCCATAAATGGATCGCTGGAGCTTGCATACTTTGTTAGCTCCCTTTGGATCAACAAAACCTTCCGGTTGCATCATATACATCTCTTCTTCCAGAAATCCATTCAGGAATGCAGTTTTGACATACATTTGCCAAATTTCATAATCATAAAATGTGGCAATTGCTAACATGATTTGGACAGACTTAAGCATCGCTACGGGTGAGAAGGTCTCATCGTAGTCAATACCTTGAACTTGTCGAAAACCTTTAGCAAAAAGTCAAGCTTTATAGACAGTAACATTACCGTCAGCGGCAGTCTTCTTCTTGAAGATCCAATTATTCTCAATTGCTTGCCGATCATCGGGCAAGTCAACCAAAGTCCACACTTTGTTCTCATACATGGATCCCATCTCAGATTTCATGGCCTCAAGCCATTTCAAGGAATCTGGGCTCACCATCGCTTCTTCATAGTTTGTAGGTTTGTCATGGTCTAGTAACATAACTTCCAGAACAGGATTACCGTACCACTCTGGTGCGGATCTTACTCTGGTTGACCTACGAGGTTCAGTAACAACTTGACCTGAAGTTTCATGATCATGATCATTAACTTCCTCACTAATTGGTGTAGGTGTCGCAGAAACCGTTTTCTGTGATGGACTACTTTCCAGTAGGGGAGCAGGTATAGTTACCTCATCAAGTTCTACTTTCCTCCCACTCACTTCTTTCGAGAGAAACTCCTTCTCGAGAAAGATTCCGAATTTAGCAACAAAAGTCTTGCCTTCGGATCTGTGATAGAAGGTGTACCCAACAGTCTCCTTTGGGTATCCTATGAAGACACATTTCTCCGATTTGGGTTCGAGCTTATCAGGTTTAAGCTTTTTCACATAAGCATCGCAGCCCCAAACTTTCAGAAACGACAACTTTGGTTTCTTGCCAAACCACAGTTCATAAGCGTCGTCTCAATGGATTTCGATGGTGCCCTATTTAACGTGAATGCGGCCGTCTCTAAAGCATAACCCCAAAACGAAAGCGGTAAATCAGTAAGAGACATCATAGATCATACCATATCTAGTAAAGTACGATTACGACGTTCGGATACACCATTATGATGTGGTGTTCCGGGTGGCGTGAGTTGCGAAACTATTCCACATTGTTTCAAATGAAGACCAAACTCATAACTCAAATATTCTCCTCCACGATCAGATCGTAGAAACTTTATTGTCTTGTTACGATGATTTTCAACTTCACTCTGAAATTCTTTGAACTTTTCAAACGTTTCATACTTATGTTTCATTAAGTAGATATACCCATATCTACTTAAATCATCTGTGAGGGTGAGAAAATAACGATATCCGCCACGAGCCTCAACATTCATCGGACCACATACATCTGTATGTATGATTTCCAACAAATCTGTTGCTCTCTCGATAGTTCCAGAGAACGGCGTTTTAGTCATCTTGCCCATGAGGCACGGTTCGCAAGTACCAAGTGATTCATAATCAAGTGGTTCCAAAAGTCCATCAGTATGGAGCTTCTTCATGCGCTTTACACCGATATGACCTAAACGGCAGTGCCACAAATAAGTTGCACTATCATTATCAACTCTGCATCTTTTGGCCTCAATATTATGAATATGTGTATCACTACTATCGAGATTCAACAAAAATAGACCACTCTTCAAGGGTGCATGACCATAAAAGATATTACTCATATAAATAGAACAACCATTATTCTCTGATTTAAATGAATAACCGTCTCACATCAAACAAGATCCAGATATAATGTTCATGCTCAACGCTGGCACCAAATAACAATTATTTAGGTCTAATACTAATCCCAAAGGTAGATGTGGAGGTAGCGTGCCGACCGCGATCACATCGACTTTGGAACCATTTCCCATGTGCATCGTCACCTCATCCTTAGCCAATCTTCGCTTAATCCGTAGCCCCTGTTTTGAGTTGCAAATATTAGCAACAGAACCAGTATCAAATACCCAGGTGCTACTGCGAGCATTAGTAAGGTACACATCAATAACATGTATATCACATATACCTTTGTTCACTTTTCTATCCTTCTTATCCGCCAAATACTTGGGGCAGTTCCACTTCCAATGACTAGTCTGCTTGCAGTAGAAGCACTCAGTCTCAGGCTTAGGTCCAGACTTAGGTTTATTCTCCTGAGCAGCAACTTGCTTGCTGTTCTTCTTGAAGATCCCCTTCTTCTTCCCTTTGCCCTTTTTCTTGAAACTGGTGGTCTTATTGACCATCAACACTTGATGCTCCTTTTTGATTTCTACCTCCGCAGTCTTTAGCATTGCGAAGAGCTCGGGAATCGTCTTATCCATCCCTTGCATGTTAAAGTTCATCATGAAGCTCTTATAGCTTGGTGGCAGTGATTGAAGAATTCTATCAATGACACTAGCATCCGGAAGATTAACTCCCAGTTGAATCAAGTGATTGCAGTACCCAGACATCTTGAGTATATGATCACTGATAGAACTATTCTCCTCCATCTTGCAGCTATAGAACTTATTGGAGACTTCATATCTCTCAATCCGGGCATTCTTTTGAAATATTAACTTCAACTCCTGGAACATCTCATATGATCCATGACGTTCAAAACGTCGTTGAAGTCCCGGTTCTAAGCCGTAAATCATGGCACACTGAACTATCGAGTAGTCATCAACACGTGACTGCCAGGCATTTACAATGTCTGCAGTTGCTGGCGCAGGTGGTACACCTAGCGGTGCTTCCAGGACGTAACTCTTCTGTGCAGCAATGAGGATAATCCTCAAGTTACGGACCCAGTCCATGTAATTGCTACTATCATCTTTCAACTTTGCTTTCTCAAGGAACGCATTAAAATTTAACGGAACAACAGCACGGGCCATCTATCTACAATCAACATAGACAAGCAAGATACTATCAGGTACTAAGTTCATGATAAATTTAAGTTCAATTAATCATATTACTTAAGAACTCCCACTTAGATAGACATCCCTCTAATCCGATAAGTGATCACGTGATCCATATCAACTAAATCATGTACAATCATCACGTGAGATGGAGTAGTTTCAACGGTGAACATCACTATGTTGATCATATCTACTATATGATTCACGCTCGACCTTTCGGTCTCCGTGTTCTGAGGCCATATCTGTTATATGCTAGGCTCGTCAAGTTTAACCTGAGTATTCCGTGTGTGCAACTGTTTTGCACCCGTTGTATTTGAACGTAGAGCCTATCACACCCGATCATCACATGGTGCCTCAGCACGAAGAACTTTCACAACGGTGCATACTCAGGGAGAACACTTATACTTTGATAATTTAGTGAGGGATCATCTTATAATGCTACCGTCAATCAAATCAAGATAAGATGCATAAAAGATAAACATCACATGCAATCAATATAAGTGATATGATATGGCCATCATCATCTTGAGCTTGTGATCTCCATCTCCGAAGCACCGTCATGATCACCATCGTCACCGGCGCGACACCTTGATCTCCATCGTAGCATCGTTGTCGTCTCGTCAATCTTATGCTTCTACGACTATCGCTACCGCTTAGTGATAAAGTAAAGCATTACAGGGCGATTGCATTGCATACAATAAAGCGACAACCATATGGCTCCTGCCAGTTGCCGATAACTCGGTTACAAAACATGATCATCTCATACAATAAAATTTAGCATCATGTCTTGACCATATCACATCACAACATGCCCTTCAAAAACAAGTTAGACGTCCTCTACTTTGTTGTTGCAAATTTTATGTGGCTGCTACGGGCTTAGCAAGAACCGTTCTTACCTACGCATCAAAACCACAACGATAGTTTGTCAAGTTGGTGTTGTTTTAACCTTCTCAAGGGCCGGGCGTAGCCACACTCGGTTCAACTAAAGTTGGAGAAACTGACACCCGCCAGCCACCTGTGTGCAAAGCACGTCGGTAGAACCAGTCTCGCGTAAGCGTACGCGTAATGTCGGTCCGGGCCGCTTCATCCAACAATACTGCCGAACCAAAGTATGACATGCTGGTAAGCAGTATGACTTATATCGCCCACAACTCACTTGTGTTCTACTCGTGCATATGACATCTACGCATAAAACCTGGCTCGGATGCCACTGTAGGGGAATGTAGTAATTTCAAAAAAATTCCTACGCACACGCAAGATCATGGTGATACATAGCAACGAGAGGGGAGAGTGTTGTCCGCGTACCCTCGTAGACCGAAAGCGGAAGCGTTAGCACAACGCAGTTGATGTAGTCGTACGTCTTCACGATCTGACCGATCAAGTACCCAACGCACGGCACCTCCGAGTTCATCACACGTTCAGCCCGATGACGTCCCTCGAACTCCGATCCAGCCGAGTGTTGAGGGAGAGTTTCGTCAGCACAACGGAGTGGTGACGATGATGATGTTCTACCGACGCAGGGCTTCGCCTAAGCACCGCTACAGTATTATCAAGGTGGACTATGGTGGATGGGGGCACCGCACAGGGCTAAAAGATCAAACGATCAATTGTTGTGTCTCTAGGGTGCCCCTGCCCCTTATATAAAGGAGCAAGGGGGGAGGTGTGGCCGGCCTAGAGGGGGCGTGCCAGGAGGAGTCCTACTCCTACCGGGAGTAGGACTCCCTCCCTTTTTCCTTGTTGGACTAGGAGTGGAGGGGGAAAGAGGAGGGAGGGAGGAAGGAAAGGGGGGCACCGCCACCCTCTCCTTGTCCTATTCGGACTAGGGGGGAGGGGCACACGGCCCTGCCCTAGCCGTCTCTCCTCTTCTCCACAAGGCCCACTATGGCCCATTAAGCTCCCGGGGGTTTCCGGTAACCTCCCGGTACTTTGGTAAAATCCCGATTTCACTCGGAACACTTCCGATATCCAAACATAGGCTTCCAATATATCAATATTCATGTCTTGACCATTTCGAGACTCCTCGTCATGTCCGTGATCACATCCGGGACTCCGAACAACCTTCGGTATATCAAAACATATAAACTCATAATATAACTGTCATCGAAACGTTAAGCGTGTGGACCCTACGGGTTCGAGAAGTATGTAGACATGACCGAGACACGTCTCCGGTCAATAACCAATAGCGGAACCTGGATGCTCATATTGGCGCCCATATGTTCTACGAAGATCTTTATCGATCAGACCGCATAACAACATACGTTGTTCCCTTTGTCATCGGTATGTTACTTTCCCGAGATTCGATCGTTGGTATCTCAATACCTTGTTCAATCTCGTTACCGACAAGTCTCTTTACTCGTTCCTTAATACATGATCCCGCAACTAACTCATTAGTTGCAATGCTTGTAAGGCTTAAGTGATGTGCATTACCCAGAGGGCCCAGAGATACCTCTCCGACAATCGAAGTGACAAATCCTAATCTCGAAATACGCCAACCCAACAAGTACCTTCGGGGACACCTGTAGAGCACCTTTATAATCACCCAGTTACGTTGTGACGTTTGGTAGCACACAAAGTGTTCCTTCGGTAAACGGGAGTTCCATAATCGCATAGTCATAGGAACATGTATAAGTCATGAAGAAAGCAATAGCAACATACTAAACGATCGAGTGCTAAGCTAACGGAATGGGTCAAGTCAATCACATCATTCTCCTAATGATGTGATCCCGTTAGTCAAATGGCAACTCATGTCAATGGCTAGGAAACATAACCATCTTTGATCAACGAGCTAGTCAAGTAGAGGCATACTAGTGACACTCTGTTTGTCTATGTATTCACACATGTATTATGTTTCCGGTTAATACAATTCTAGCATGAATAATAAACATTTATCATGATATAAGGAAATAAATAATAACTTTATTATTGCCTCTAGGGCATATTTCCTTCAGATAGAAGGTGTACCCAACAGTCTCCCTTTGGTATCCTATGAAGACACATTTCTCCGCTTTGGGTTCGAGCTTATCAGGTTGAAGTTTTTTCACATAAGCATCGCAAACCCAAATTTAAGAAACGACAACTTTTGTTTCTTGCCAGACCACAGTTCATAAGGTGTCGTCTCAACGGATTTAGATGATGCCCTATTTAACGTGAATGCAGCCGTCTCTAAAGCATAACCCCAAAACGATAGCGGTAAATCAGTAAGAGACATCATAGATCGCACCATATCCAGTAAAGTATGATTACGATGCTCGGACACACCATTACGTCGTGGTGTTCCGGGTGGCGTGAGTTGCGTAACTATTTCGCATTGTTTCAAATGAAGACCAAACTCGTAACTCAAATATTCTCCTCCATGATTAGATCGTAGAAACTTTATTTTCTTGTTACGATGATTTTCCAGTTCACTCTGAAATTATTTGAACTTTTCAAATGTTTCAGACTTATGCTTCATCAAGTAGATATACCCATATCTGCTCAAATCATCTGTGAAGGTGACAAAATAATGATACCCGCCGCGAGCTTCATTATTCATTGGACCACATACATCAGTATGTATGATTTCCAACAAATATGTTGCTCGCTCCATTGTTCCGGAGAACGGAGTTTTAGTCATCTTGCCCATGAGGCATGGTGCGCAAGTACCAAGTGATTCCAAAAGTCCATCAGAATGGAGTAGCTTCATGCGCTTTACACCAATATGACCTAAACGGCGGTGCCACAAATAAGTTGCACTATCATTATCAACTCTGCATCTTTTGGCTTCAATATTATGAATGTGTGTATCATTACTATCGAGATTCAATAAAAATAGACCACTCTTCAAGGGTGCATGACCATAAAATATATTACTCATATAAATAGAACAATCATTATTCTTTGATTTAAATGAATAATTGTCTCGCATCAAACAAGATCAAGATATAATGTTCATGCTCAACACTGGCACCAAATAACAATTACTCATGTACAAAACTAATCCCAAAGGTAGATGTAGAGGTAGCATGCCGACCGCGATCACATCGACTTTAGAACCATTTCCCACGAGCATTGCCACCTCGTCCTTAGCCAATCTTCTCTTAATCTGTAGTCCCTGTTTCAGTTGCAAATATTAGCAAGGGAACCAGTATCAAATACCCAGGTGCTACTGCGAGCATTAGTAAGGTACACATCAATAACATGTACTATATCACATATACCTTTGTTCACCTTGCCATCCTTCTTATCCGCCAAATACTTGGGATAGTTCCGCTTCCAGTGACCAGTCCCTTTGCAGTACAAGCACTCACTCTCAGGCTTAGGTCCAAACTTGGGTTTCTTCACTTGAGCGGTAACTTGCTTGCCGTTCTTCTTGAAGTTCCCCTTCTTCCCTTTACCCTTTTTCTTGAAACTGGTGGTCTTGTTGACCATCAACACTTGATGCTCCTTCTTGATTTCTACCTCTGCAGCCTTTGCGAAGAGCTCGGGAATTGTCTTATCCATCCCTTGCATGTTATAGTTCATCACGAAGCTCTTGTAGCTTGGTGGCAGTGATTTAAGAATTCTGTCAATGACACTATCATCCGGAAGATTAACTCCCAGTTGAATCAAGTGATTGTTATACCCAGACACTTTGAGTATATGCTCACTGATAGAACTATTCTCCTCCATCTTGCAACTGTAGAACTTATTGGAGACTTCATATCTCTCAATCCGGGCATTTGCTTGAAATATTAAATTCAACTCCTGGAACATCTCATATGCTCCATGACGTTCAAAACATCGTTGAAGTCCCGGTTATAGGCCGTAAAGCATGGCACACTGAACTATTGAGTAGTCATCAGCTTTGCTCTGCCAGACGTTCATAACATCTGGAGTTGCTCCTGCAATGGGTTTGGCACCTAGCGGTGCTTCCAGGACGTAATTCTTCTATGCGGCAATGAGGATAATTTCAAGTTATGGACCCAGTCTGTGTAGTTGCTACCATCATCTTTCAACTTAGCTTTCTCTAGGAATGCGTTAAAATTCAACGGAGCAACAGCACGACCCATCTATCTACAACAACATAGACATGTAAAATACTATCAGGTACTAAGTTCATGATAAATTAAAGTTCAATTAATCAAATTACTTAAGAACTCCCACTTAGATAGACATCTCTCTAATCATCTAAGTGATCACGTGATCCATATCAACTAAACCAGGTCCGATCATCACGTGATCCATATCAACTAAACCATGTCCGATCATCACGTGAGATGGAGTAGTTTTCAATGGTGAACATCACTATGTTGATCATATCTACTATATGATTCACGCTCGACCTTTCGGGCTTAGTGTTCCGAGGCCATATCTGCATATGCTAGGCTCGTCTGAATATTCTGCATGTGCAAAACTGGCTTGCACCCATTGTATGTGAATGTAGAGCTTATCACACCCGATCATCACGTGGTGTCTCGGCACGATGAACTTTCGCAACGGTGCATACTCAGGGAGAACACTTATACCTTGAAATTTAGTGAGAGATCATCTTATAATGCTACCGTCGATCTAAGCAAAATAAGATGCATAAAGGATAAACATCACATGCAATCAATATAAGTGATATGATATGGCCATCATCATCTTGTGCCTTTGATCTCCATCTCCAAAGCACCGTCATGATCACCATCGTCACTGGTGCGACACCTTGATCACCATCGTAGCATCGTTGTCGTCTCGCCAACTATTGCTTCTACGACTGTCGCTACAGCTTAGTGATAAAGTAAAGCAATTACATGGCGAATGCATTTCATACAATAAAGCGACAACCATATGGCTCCTGCCAGTTGCCGATAACTCCATTACAAAACATGATCATATCATAAAATAAAATTTAGCATCATGTCTTGGCCATATCACATCACAACATGCCCTGCAAAAACAAGTTAGACGTCCTCTACTTTGTTGTTGCAAGTTTTACGTGGCTGCTACGGGATGAGCAAGAACCGTTCTTACCTACGCATCAATACCACAACGATATTTCGTCAAGTATGTGATGTTTTAACCTTCACAAGGATCGGGCGTAGCCACACTCGATTCAACTAAAGTTGGAGAAACTGACACCCGCCAGCCACCTGTGTGCGAAGCACGTCGGTAGAACCAGTCTCACGTAAGTGTACGCGTAATGTTGGTCCGGGCAGCTTCATCCAACAATACCTCCGAATCAAAGTATGACATGATGGGTAATCAGTATGACTAGTATCGCCCACAACTCACTTGTGTTCTACTCGTGCATATAACATCTACGCATAAACCTGGCTCGGATGCCACTGTTGGGGAACGTAGTAATTTCAAAAAAAATCCTACACACACGCAAGATCATGGTGATGCATAGCAACAAGAGGGGAGAGTGGTGTCCACGTACCCTCGTAGACCGAAAGCGGAAGTGGTATGATAACGCGGTTGATGTAGTCGTACGTCTTCACGATCGACCGATCCTAGTACCGAACGTACGGCACCTCCGCGATCTCCACACGTTCAACTCGGTGACGTCCCGCGAACTCACGATCCAGTAGAGCTTCGAGGGAGAGCTTCGTCAGCACGACGACATCATGAAGGTGATGATGAAGCTACCGGCGCAGGGCTTCGCCTAAGCACTACGACGATATGACCGAGCTAGATTATGGTGGAGGGGGCACCGCACATGGCTTGGAACAATCAACTTGTGTGTTCTAGGGTGCCCCCTGCCCCCATATATAAAGGAGCAAGGGGGAGGCCGGCCGACCTTGGGGCGCGCCAAGGAGAGGGGGGAGTCCTCCTCCTGGTGGGAGTAGAACTCCCCTTTCCTAGTCCAACTAGGAAGGAGGAAGGGGGAAGGAAGGAGAGGAAGAGAGGGAGGAAAGAGGGGCGTCGCCCCCCTCCCCCCCTCCTTGTCCAATTCGGACTACCAAGGGGGGGGGCGCGGCCAGCCCTAGGCCCTCTCCCCTCTCTCCCACAACGCCCATGTGGCCCATTATATCCCCCAGGGGTTCCGATAACCCCCCCCCCTCGGCACTCCGATAAATATCCGGTGACCCCCAAAACTGATCCAATGTCCGAATATAGTCGTCCATGATACGTCTCCAACGTATCTATAATTTTTGATTACTCCATGCTATTACATTATCTATTTTGGATGTCAATGGGATTTATTTTACACTTTTATATCATTTTTGGGACTAACCTACTAACCGAAGGCCCAGCCCAAATTGTTGTTTTTTTGCCTATTTTAGGGTTTTGAAGGAAAGGAATATCAAACGGAGTCCAAATGGAATGAAACCTTCGGGAACGTGATTTTCTCAACAAACGTGATCTAGGAGACTTGGAGTGGCCGTCAAGAAACAATGGGAGGAAGGCACGAGGCAGGGGGCGCGCCTACCCCCCTGGGCGCGCCCTCCACCCTCGTGGGCCCTCCATTGCTCCACCGACGTACTTCTTCCTCCTATATATATCCACGTACCCCCCAAACATCCAGGAGCACCACGAAAACCTAATTCCATCGCCACAACCTTCTATACTGGAGACATCCCATCTCGGGGCCTTTTCCGGAGCTCCGCCGGAGGGGGCATTGATCACGGAGGGCCTCTACATCAACTCCATGGCCTCTCCAATGATGTGTGAGTAGTTTACTTCAGACCTACGGGTCAATAGTTATTAGCTAGTGGCTTCTTCTCTCTCTTTGGATCACAATACAAAGTTCTCCTCGATCTTCTTGGAGATCTATTCGATGTAATCTTGTTTTGCGGTGTGTTTGTCGAGATTCGGTGAATTGTGGGTTTATGATCCAGATTATCTATGAACAATATTTGATTCTCCTCTGAATTCTTTTATGTATGATTGGTTTATCTTTGCAAGTCTCTTTGAATTATCAGTTTGGTTTGGCCTACTAGATTGATCTTTCTTGCAATGGGAGAAGTGCTTAGCTTTGGGTTCAATCTTGCGGTGTTCGATCCCAGTGACAGAAAGGGAACCGACACGTATTGTATTGTTGCCATTGAGGATAAAAAGATGGGGTTTATATCATATTGCATGAGTTTATACCTCTACATCATGTCATCTTCCTTAAAGAATTACTCTGTTCTTATGAACTTAATACTCTAGATGCATGCTGGATAGCGGTTGATGTGTGGAGTAATAGTAGTAGATGCAGAATCGTTTCGGTCTACTTGTCTCAGACGTGATGCCTATATACATGATCATACCTAGATATTCTCATAACTATGCTCAATTCTATCAATTGCTCGACAGTAATTCATTTACCCACTGTGAGAGAAGCCACTAGTGAAACCTATGGCCCCCGGGTCTATCTTTCATCATATTAATCTTCCAACACTTAGTTATTTTCTTTGCCATTTATTTTACTTTGCATATTTATCATAAAAATACCAAAAATATTATCTTATCATATCTATCAGATCTCACTCTCGTAAGTGACCGAGAAGGGCTTTACAACCCCTTTATTACGTTGGTTGCGAGGTTCCTATTTGTTTGTGTAGGTGCGTGGGACTTGAGCGTGATCTCCTACTGGATTGATACCTTGGTTCTCAAAAACTGAGGGAAATACTTATGCTACTTTGCTGCATCTCCATTTTCTCTTCAAGGGAAAACCAATGCAGTGCTCAAGAGGTAGCAAGAAGGATTTCGAGCATCGTTGCCGGGAAGATTCGCGCCAAGTCAAGTCAAGACATATCAAGTACCCATCACAAACTCTTATCCCTCGCATTACATTATTTGCCATTTGCCTCTCGTTTTCCTCTCCCCCACTTCACCCTTGCTGTTTTATTCGCCCTCTCTTTCCGTTTCCCCTTCTCTTTCCCTATTTGCCATCTCTTTCGCTCACCTTTGTTTCGCCATGTCAGAATCAAAAAGGGTTGGGGGTTCTCTCCCGAGTTTTAGTAATTTTGACAATCCTTCTATTCTCTCTAAACTCATAAAAAATGATGCTATGGAAAGACTTACCGAAGTTATCAATGAGAATCTTAATAATTTTGACGAAAAGGATTCCGGAATTTTTCGTTATTTACTCGATGAATCTTTGAAAGATGCTTGGGATAGACTTTTAAGGATCCGTGTCGGCTATGTGCCCCAATACCAAATTGATATTTACTTAAAGAGCTTTTATGTTGCCCTACCTTCTTCGTTTAAGCATGTCCTAGATTCTATTTTTGAAGAAGGTTTTCTTGAAGGGGGTGCCGTAGATACTTGTGAAAATATGAAAACCATATTTGTGCATCCCATGAATGAGAGGGTTGAATCCACATCTCTTTTGCTCTCCTACCAAAACAAATCTATCAAAGAAATGAAAGCTAGCTTAGATACAAATTTCCGTAAAATGCTTAATCTTTCTTCTACCATTAACAAACATGTGCTTTATCAAAATAGAAAGATTAATGCCATAGATAATAAGTTTGCTCTTTTCTTCCCTAAAACCAAAGATGGCAATACCTAGATCTATCTTCGCTTTTATGCCTAGCTAGGGGCGTTAAACGATAGCGCTTGTTGGGAGGCAACCCAATTTTATTTCTATTCCTTGATTTTTGCTCATGTTTAGTAATAAATAATTTATCTATCCTATGTTTTCGTTGTGTTTTTTGTGTTTAATTAGTGTTTGTGCCAAGTAGAACCGTTGGGAAGACTTGGGGAAAGTCTTTTTGATCTTGCTGTAAAACACAGAAACTTTAGCGCTCACGAGAATCGCTGCCATTTTTATTTGTAAAGTGATATTTAGTTAATTATTTTTGAAGATGATTAATAGATAAATTTATCACGTCAAGCAATTTATTTTAGAATTTTTGGGGTTCCAGAACTTGCGTTAGCTACAGATTACTACAGACTGTTCTGTTTTTGACATATTCTGTTTTTCTTGTGTTGTTTGCTTATTTTGATTAATCTATGGCTAGTAAAAGAGTTTATAAACTATAGACAAGTTGTAATAAAGTAGGTTTAACACCAATATAAATAAATAATGAGTTCATTATAGTACCTTGAAGTGGTGTTTTGTTTTCTTTCGCTAACGGAGCTCACAAGATTTTCTATTTTGAGTTTTGTGTTGTGAAGTTTTCAAGTTTTGGGTAAAGATTTGATGGATTATGGAACAAAGAGTGGCAAGAGCCTACGCTTGGGGATGCCCATGGCACCCCAAGGTAAAATTCAAGGACACCAAAAAGCCTAAGCTTGGGGATGCCCCGGAAGGCATCCCCTCTTTCGTCTTCGTCTATCAGTAACTTTACTTGGAGCTATATTTTTATTCACCACTTTATATGTGTTTTGCATGGAGCGTCTTGTATGATTTGAGTCTTTGCTTTTTAGTTTACCACAATCATCCTTGTTGTACACACCTTTTGAGAGAGGGTCACATGATTTGAAATTTGTTAGAATAGTCTATGTGCTTCACTTATATCTTTTGAGCTATATAGTTTTTGCTCTAGTGCTTCACTTATATCTTTTAGAGCACGGCGGTGGATTTGTTTTATAGAAACTATTGTTCTCTAATGCTTCACTTATATTATTTTGAGAGTCCTTTAGAACAACATGGCAATAATAAAAACTTTCATATAAGTGCATCGAATACTATGAGAAGTTTGATACTTGATAATTGTTTTGAGATATGGAGATGGTGATATTAGAGTCATGCTAGTTGAGTAGTTGTGAATTTCAGGAATACTTGTGTTGAAGTTTGTGATTCCCGTAGCATGCACGTATGGTGAACCATTATGTGATGAAGTCGGAGCATGATTTATTTATTGATTGTCTTCCTTATGAGTGGCGGTCGGGGACGAGCGATGATTTTTTCCTACCAATCTGTACCCCTAGGAGCATGCGCGTAATACTTTGCTTCGATAACTAATAGATTTTTTCAAT
This sequence comes from Triticum urartu, assembly GCF_003073215.2. Classification (NCBI taxonomy): domain Eukaryota; kingdom Viridiplantae; phylum Streptophyta; class Magnoliopsida; order Poales; family Poaceae; genus Triticum; species Triticum urartu. The sequence continues at coordinate 670,391,990 of NC_053028.1, forward strand.
AAGTATGTGAGGTCTTTATGACTAATGTTGAGTCCATGGATTATACGCACTCTCACCCTTCCACCATTGCTAGCCTCTCTAGTATCGCGCAACTTTCGCCGGTACCATAAACCCACCATATACCTTCCTAAAAACAGCCACCATTGCTACCTATTATGGCATTTCCATAGCCATTCCGAGATATATTTCCATGCAAATTTCCACCGTTCTGTTATTATGACATGCTTCATCATTGTCATATTGCTTGCATGATCATGTAGTTGACATCGTATTTGTGGCAAAGCCATCGTTCATAATTCTTTCATACATGTCACTCATGCATCATTGCATATCCCGGTACACCGCCGGAGGCACTCACATAGAGTCATATTTTGTTCTAAGTATTGAGTTGTAATTCTTGAGTTGTAAGTAAATAAAGTGTGATGATCATCATTATTAGAACATTGTCCCAAGTGAGGAAAGGATGATGGAGACTATGATTCCCCCACAAGTCGGGATGAGACTCCGGACGAAAAATAAAAAAAGGAGAAAAGAGGCCAAAAAAAGAAGGCCCAAATAAAAAAATGAGAGAAAAAGAGAGAAGGGACAATGCTACTATCCTTTTTCCACACTTGTGCTTCAAAGTAGCACCATGTTCTTCATATAGAGAGTCTCTTATGATATCACTTTCATATACTAGTGGGAATTTTACATTATAGAATTTGGCTTGTATATTCCAATGATGGGCTTCCTCAAAATTCCCTAGGTCTTCGTGAGCAAGCAAGTTGGATGCATACCCACTTAGTTTCTTTTGTTGAGCTTTCATATACTTATAGCTCTGGTGCATCCGTTGCATGGCAATCCCTACTCACTCACATTGATATCTGTTGATGGGCATCTCCATAGCCCGTTGATATGCCTAGTTGATGTGAGACTATCTTCTCCTTTTTGTCTTCTCCACAACCACCATTCTATTCCACCATAGTGCTATATACATGGCTCACGCTCATATATTGTGTGAAGATTGAAAAAGTTTGAGAACATCAAAAGTATGAAACAATTGCTTGGCTTGTCATCGGGGTTGTGCATGATTTAAATATTTTGTGTGGTGAAGATAGAGCATAGCCAGACTATATGATTTTGTAGGGATAACTTTCTTTGGACATGATATTTTGAGAAGACATAATTGCTTAGTTAGTATGCTTGAAGTACTATTATTTCTATGTCAATATTAAACTTTTATCTTGAATCTTTCGGATCTGAACATTCATGCCACAATAAAGAAAAATTACATTGAGAAATATGTTAGAAAGCATTCCACATCAAAAATTCTTCTTTTATCATTTACCTACTCGAGGACGAGCAGGAATTAAGCTTGGGGATGCTTGATACGTCTCCAATGTATCTATGATTTTTGATTGCTCCATGCTATTATATTATCTATTTTGGATGTCAATGGGCTTTATTTTACACTTTTATATCATTTTTGGGACTAACCTACTAACCGGAGGCCCAGCCCAAATTGATGTTTTTTTTTGCCTATTTTAGGGTTTCGAAGAAAAGGAATATCAAACGGAGTCCAAACGGAATGAAACCTTCGGGAACGTGATTTTCTCAAAAAACATGATCCAGGAGACTTGGAGTGGCCATCAAGAAATAAGGGAGGAAGGCACAAGGCAGGGGGCGCGCCCTCCACCCTCGTGGGCCCTCCGTTGCTCCACCGATGTACTTCTTCCTCCTATATATATCCACGTACCCCCCCCCCAAACATGCAGGAGCACCAGAAAACCTAATTCCACCGTCGCAACCTTCTGTACTCGAGAGATCCCATCTCGGGGCCTTTTCCGGAGCTCCGCTGGAGGGGGCGTTGATCACGGAGGGCCTCTACATCAACTCCATGGCCTTTTCGATGATGTGTGAGTAGTTTAATTTCTGCATCGAAAGTGACTTTTTGCTCATTATCGAGAACCACTTCTTCTCCTTTTCTAGGCGTAGATCGCCCGTCATCTGATTTGCTTCGTCAAAGCGGATAGCATTATGGAATTAATTATATTCGTAGAAAAAGCACCCCTATTTAATAAGTCTTCAGAAATGATCTCATCCAGTACTTCTCTCAGCCTATTTGCCAAGACTTAAAGCATTACTCTATTCTTATGAACTTAATACTCTAGATGCATGCTGGATAGCGGTCGATGTGTGGAGTAATAGTAGTAGCCTACATACATGATCATACCTAGATATTCTCATAACTATGCTCAATTCTATCAATTGCTCGACAGTAATTCGTTTACCCACCGTAATACTTATGCTCTTGAGAGAAGCCACTAGTGAAACCTATGGCCCCCGGGTCTATCTTTCATCATATTAATCTTCCAACACTTAGTTATTTTCTTTGCCAGTTATTTTACTTTGCATCTTTATCATAAAAATACCAAAAATATTATCTTATCATATCCATCAGATCTCACTCTCGTAAGTGACCGAGAAGGGCTTGAAAACCCCTTTATCGTGTTGGTTGCGAGGTTCTTATTTGTTTCTGTAGGTGTGTGGTACTTGAGCGTGATCTCCTACTGGATTGATACATTGGTTCTCAAAAACTGAGGGAAATACTTACGCTACTTTGTTGCATCACCCTTTCCTCTTCAAGGGAAAACCAACGCAGTGCTCAAGAGGTAGCAGTACAATATATCAATCTTTATGTCTCGACCATTTCGAGACTCCTCGTCATGTCCATGATCACATCCGGGACTATGAACTATCTTCGGTACACCAAAACACATAAACTCATAATACCGATCGTCACCGAACGTTAAGCGTGCGGACCCTACGGGTTCGAGAACTATGTAGACATGACCGAGACTCATCTTCGGTCAATAACCAATAGAGGAACCTGGATTCTCGTATTGGTTCCTACATATTCTACGAAGATCTTTATCGGTCAAACCGCATAACAACATACGTTGTTCCCTTGTCAACGGTATGTTACTTGCCCGAGATTCGATCGTCGGTATCTCAATACCTAGTTCAATCTCGTTACCGGCAAGTCTCTTTACTCGTTTCGTAATGCATCATCCCGCAACTAACTCATTAGTTACATTGCTTGCAAGGCTTATAGTGATGTGTATTACCGAGAGGGTCTAGAGATACCTCTCCGACAATCGGAGTGACAAATCCTAATCTTGATCTATGCCAACTCAACAAGTACCATCAGAGACACCTGTAGAGAAGCTTTATAATCACCCCGTTACGTTGTGACATTTGGTTGCACACAAAGTGTTCCTTCGGTATTCGGGAGTTGCATAATCTCATAGTCATAGGAACATGTATAAGTCATGAAGAAAGCAATATCAATATACTAAACGATCAAATGCTAAGCTAACGGAATGGGTCAAGTCAATCACATCATTCTCTAATGATGTGATCCCGTTAATCAAATTACAACTCATGTCTATGGTTAGGAAACATAACCATCTTTGATTCAACGAGCTAGTCAAGTAGAGGCATACCAGTAACATTTTGTTTGTCTATGTATTCACACATGTACTAAGTTTTCGGTTAATACAATTCTAGCATGAATAATAAACATTTATCATGATATAAGGAAATATAAATAGCAACTTTGTTATTTCCTCTAGGGCATGAATAATAAACATTTATCATAGATATCATTAGGAGTGAGGTAGGAGGTATCTCCCTCGACACTCGATAGTACCTCTGCAGAGTCGTACAATTAAGGGGGTGTGCGATGATGTGTCGGTCTTACCACATCGATTACCTTGATCAAGGCATCGGTAACCAAGCGGGGTAAAAAGGACAAGGGTGAGGGGTCACTCATTGATCACTAACCAACCTATACTAAGCATTTAGGATATTAGGTAAAGTAATAATAGTAGGTTACAAAAGTAGGCTATGCATCGGAATAGAAGCTACCGAAAAACAGTAGCAAAATCTAACACAAGCATGATAGAGAAAGAATGGGCGATATAGGAATGATCAAGGGGGTTTTGCTTCCCTGTAAGCTCTACCGAGAAGGAGGGGTCATCGTCGACGTAGTCGATCACAGGGGCAACGGCATGGGTCTCGGGGTCTACCGGAGAGAAGAGGGGGAGAAACAGTAAATATAAAGCAAACAAATGCATCACAAAGCATGACATAGCAATATGCGGTGTTAGGGGTGACCTAATGCAGTGCTACGCGTTACACACGGAGCGGGAAAATATCTGGAAATATTTTCCCGGGTTTAGGCAATTATATACCGGAGAGACGAACCGGAGGGGAAGGTTCCATGTTTGCAGTGTTGGAGGGGTGTGACAAGTATGTGTAGGGCATAAACGGGTTTGTCATATTTTTCTGATCAACTTTCATATATAAATTATTTTCATCCGAGTTATACATTCTTTTATATGATTTTTCAAACTTTTAAACATTTTTCTAAATTTAATTTAATCTGAATTAATAAACATATAAATTGCTATGGGTACACAAAAGTGTACCCAGCAAAGTGTGCATGTGTATGACATGTGGGGCCAGAGTGTGTTGAGTCAACTACTGACTCATTAGCCTTATCCATTTGAATAGTGCATGGGGTCCCACATGCCATTGGCTCTGCGGGGTTATTTTAACTAAAGGGGATTATTTAGCTGGGGGGCACATGTCAGTGGGGGTTAGCTGGGTAGTTAGGTACTAAAGGGGGATTATCCCCCCACTAATTAGCAGGGGCCTGGCCCAACAGGCAGAGGGCCAGCCGGCTCTCAGGCGGGGTGGCATGCGCGCTCGAAGGCACGCATCGGCGACCGAGCGCTGGGGCTTGATGCGGCTCGAAGCTACGTCGGTATTTCTCCAAAGAGGAAGGGATGATGCAGCACAGCAGCGGTAGGTATTTCCCTCAGATATGAAACCAAGGTTATCGAACCAGTAGGAGAAACAAGCAACACAACGTAAACAGCCCCTGCACACAGATAACAAATTCTCGCAACCTGGTGTGTTAAAGGGGTTGTCAATACCTTCCGGGTAACGGCGCCCAAGATGGCAAACGGAATAAGATAAAATTGTAGTAGATTGATAGATCAACCACCAAATAAAATAAATAATAATAAAATGCAGCAAGGTATTTTTGTATTTTTGATTTAATAGATCTGAGAATAAATGCAAAAAAAGTAGATTGCAAAGGCAAATATATGAGAAAGAGATCCGGGGGCCGTAGGTTTCACTAGTGGCTTCTCTCGAGAAAAATAGCAAACGGTGGGTGAACAAATTACTGTTGGGCAATTGATAGAATTTCAAATAATCATGACGATATCCAGGCAATGATCATTACATAGGCATCACGTCCAAGATTAGTAGACCGACTCATGCCTGCATCTACTACTATTACTCCACACATCAACCACTATCCAGCATGCATCTAATGTATTAAGTTCATGGAGAAACGGAGTAATGCAATAAGAATGATGACATGATGTAGACAAGATCTATCTATGTAGAGATAGACCCCATTGTTTTATCCTTAGTAGCAACGATGCATACGTGTCGGTTCCCCTTCTGTCATTGGGATCAAGCACCATAAGATCGAACCCACTACAAATCACCTCTTCCGATTGCAAGATAAATAGATCAAGTTGGCCAAACAAAACCCAAATATCGAAGAAGAAATACGAGGCTATAAGAAATCACGCATAAAAGAGATCAAAAAAACTCAAATACTTTCATGGATATAAAAAGATAGATCTGATCATAAACTCAAAGTTCATTTGATCCCTACAAACACACCGCAAAAGAGTTACATCATATGGATCTTCAAAAGACCATTTTATTGAGAATTCAGCGAGAGATAGGAAGTCATCTAGCTACTAACTACGGACCTGGAGGTCTACAAAATAACTACTCATGCATCATCGGAGAAGCGCCAATGGAGGTGGTGAACCCAATCCGTGATGGTGTATAGATTGGATCTGGTGGTTCTGGACTCTGCGGCGGCTGGAATTGATTTCGTCAACTCCCCTAGGGTTTCTGGAATATTGGGGTATTTATAGAGCAAAGAGGCGGTCCGAGGGGCACCGAGGTGGGCACAACCGACCAGGGCGCGCCTGGGCCTCCTGGCGCGCCCTGGTGGGTTGTTCTCTTCTCGGAGTACCCCCCAGGCGCAGGCTTGGCCCATTAGGTGTCTTCTGGTCCATAAAAAATCTCCGTAAAGTTTCCTTGCATTTGGACTCCATTTGGTATTGATTTTCTGCGATGTAAAAACATGCAGAAAACAGCAACTGGACTTGACACTATGTCAATAGGTTAGTACCAAAAAATGATATAAAATAACTATAAAATGATTATAAAACATCCAAGATTGACAATATAACAGCATGGAATAATTCAAAATTATAGATATGTTGGAGACGTATCAGCATCCCCAAGCTTAACTCCTACTCGTCCTCGAGTAGGTAAGTGATAAAAACAGAATTTTTGATGTGGAATGCTGCCTAACATGTCATATCATATTATTTTCTTTATAGCATGGACATTTGGACTTTTATATTGTTCAAAGCAATAGTATAGTTTTGACATGATAATTTAAATACTCAAGCATATCAACAAGCAACCATGTCTTTCAAAATATCAACGCTAAAATAAGCTATCCCTAGCCCGTCATGCTCAATCATTGATCCATTCATGAAACACACTCGCATATTAACTACACCCAATACTCAAGTACGATCATATTGCCTTCTAGTTGGTGCTTTTATAAGAGAAGATGGAGACTCAAATTCCAAATAAAAATTGCATAAAGTAAAGAAAGACCCTTCATAGAGGGAAGTAGGGATTTGTAGACGTGCCAGAGCTCAAAGCAAAAAAATTAAAGATAAAAGCATTTTGGGAGGCGTATCCTTCCCACCAACGAAAACGACTTAGAGTTCCCAACATTTTCCATGCTAGATATATCATAGGCGGTTCCCAAATAGAAAATAAAGTTTATTCCTTTTTCAACCATACTTTCACTTTCCATGGCTAGCCGTATCCACGGTTGCCCTCCATACCAACACTTTCCAAGGAATTTATTATTTGACAACATAAAGTAAATTCATTTTTCATTTCGGGACTGGGCATCCCTAATACCTTTGCCTTACTCTCGTGCAATGACAAGTGAATAAACACTCATCGTGAGAATAACACATCTAGCATGGAAAATATTAGCCACCCCTCACCGCTTCGCAAGCGGAACGAACACACAAAGGAGAAGTTTATTTTGAAAATTAGAGATAACACATACAAATTTGCTTAGAATGGCAAAAGAATACAGCATATAGGTAGATATAGTGGAATTATGTGGCCAATCTGGTTTAAAGGTTTTTGGATGCATAAGTAGAGATCATACTTGTTGGAAATACGCCCTAGAGGCAATAATAAATTAGTTATTATTATTATATTTCATTGTTCATGATAATCGTTTATTATCCATGCTAGAATTGTATTGATAGGAAACTCAGATACATGTGTGGATAAATAGACAACGCCATGTCCCTAGTAAGCCTCTAGTTGACTAGCTCGTTGATCAAAAGATGGTTACAGTTTCCTGACCATGGACATTGGATGTCGTTGATAACGGGATCACATCATTAGGAGAATGATGTGATGGACAAGACCCAATCCTAAGCCTAGCACAAGATCGTGTAGTTCGTTTGCTAAAGCTTTTCTAATGCCAAGTATCATTTCCTTAGACCATGAGATTGTGCAACTCCCGGATACCGCAGGAGTGCTTTGGGTGTGCCAAACGTCACAACATAACTGGGTGGCTATAAAGGTACACTACAGGTATCTCCGAAAGTGTCTGTTGGGTTGGCACGAATCAAGACTGGGATTTGTCACTCCGTGTAACGGAGAGGTATCTCTGGGCCCACTCAGTAGGACATCATCACAATAAGCAGAATGTGACCAAGGAGTTGATCACGGGATGATGTGTTACGGAAGGAGTAAAGAGACTTGCCGGTAACGAGATTGAACAAGGTATCGGGATACCGACGATCGAATCTCGGGCAAGTACAATACCGCTGGACAAAGGGAATTGAATACGGGATTGATTGAATCCTTGACATCATGGTTCATCCGATGAGATCATCATGGAGCACGTGGGAGACAACATGGGTATCCAGATCCCGATGTTGGTTATTGACCGGAGAGGCGTCTCGGTCATGTCTGCATGTCTCCCGAAGCCGTAGGGTCTACACACTTAAGGTTCGGTGACGCTAGGGTTGTAGAGATATTAGTATGCAGTAACCCGAAAGTTGTTCGGAGTCCTGGATGAGATCCCGGACATCACGAGGAGTTCCGGAATGGTCCAGACGTAAAGATTTATATATGGGAAGTCCAGTTTTGGCCATCGGGAAGGTTTCGGGGGTTACCGGTATTGTACCAGGACCACCGGAAGGGTCCCGGGGGTCCACCGGGTGGGACCACCTATCCCGGAGGGCCCCATGGGCTGAATTGGGTGGAGAACCAGCCCTTAGTGGGCTGGTGCGCCCCCCCCCCTTGGGCCTGCCCTGTGTCTAGGGTTGGGAAACCCTAGGGGTGGGGCGCCCCCCACTTGGCTTGGGGGGAAGCCACCCTTGGCCGCCGCCCCTTGGAGATCCATCTCCCTAGGGCCGGCGCCCCCCCCCCCCCCCCAAGGCCCCTATATAAAGAGGGGGGAGGGAGGGCAGCCGGACCCCTTGCTCTTGGCGCCTCCCTCTCCCTCCATAACACCTCTCCTCCCCGCTTGCGCTTGGCGAAGCCCTGCCGGGATCCTGCTGCATCCACCACCACGCCGTCGTGCTGCTGGATCTTCATCAACCTCTCCTTCCCCCTTGCTGGATCAAGAAGGAGGAGACGTCTTCCTAACCGTACGTGTGTTAAACGCGGAGGTGCCGTCCGTTCGGCACTAGGTCATCGGTGATTTGAATCACGTCGAGTACGACTCCATCAACCCCGTTCTCTTGAACGCTTCCACGCGCGATCTACAAGGGTATGTAGATGCACTCCTCTCTCCCTCGTTCCTAGATGACTCCATATATTGATCTTGGTGATGAGTAGAAAATTTTAAATTTCTTCTACGATCCCCAACAGTGGCATCATGAGCTAGGTCTATGCGTAGTTACTATGAACGAGTAGAACACAAAGCAGTTGTGGGCGTCGATATTGTCAATTTGCTTGCCGTTACTAGTCTTACCTTGATTCGGCGGCATCGTGGGATGAAGCGGCCCGGACCGACCTTACACGTACGCTTATGTGAGACTGGTTCCACCAACTGACATGCACTAGTTGCATAAGGTGGCTGGCGGGTGTCTGTCTCTCCCACTTTAGTCGGATCGGATTCGATGAACAGGGTCCTTATGAAGGGTAAATAGAAATTGGCAATTCACGTTGTGGTTTTAGCGTAGGTAAGAAACGTTCTTGCTAGAAACCTATAGCATCCACGTAAAAACTTGCAACAATAATTAGAGGACGTCTAACTTGTTTTTGCAGCATATGCCTTGTGATGTGATATGGCCAAAAGGATGTGATGAATGATATATGTGATGTATGAGATTGATCATGTTCTTGTAATAGGAATCATGACTTGCATGTCGATGAGTATGAAAACCGGCAGGAGCCATAGGAGTTGTCTTAATTTATTTATGACCTGCGTGTCAACATAAACGTCATGTAATTGCTTTACTTTATTGTTAAAGCATTAGCCATAGTAGTAGAAGTAATAGATGACGAGACAACTTCAAGAAGACACGATGATGAAGATCATGATGATGGAGATCATGGTGTCATGCCGGTGACAACGATGATCATGGAGCCCCGAAGATGGAGATCAAAAGGAGCAAAATGATATTGGCCATATCATGTCACTATTTGATTGCATGTGATGTTTATCATGTTTTACATCTTATTTGCTTAGAACGACGGCAGCTTAAATAAGATGATCCCTCGCAATAATTTCAAGAAAGTGTTCCCCCTAACTGTGCACCGTTGCGAAGGTTCGTTGTTTCGAAGCACCACGTGATGATTGGGTGTGATAGATTCTAACGTTCGAATACAACGGGTGTAAGCCAGATTTACACACGCAATACACTTAGGTTGACTTGACGAGCCTAGCACGTACAGACATGGCCTCGGAACACGGAAGACCGAAAGGTCGAGCATGAGTCGTATAGAAGATACGATCAACATGAAGATGTTCACCGATGTTGGCTAGTCCGTCTCACGTGATGATTGGACACGGCCTAGTTAACTCGGATCATGTTTCACTTAGATGACTGGAGGGATGTCTATCTGAGTGGGAGTTCATTGAGTAATTTGATTAGATGAACTTAATTATCATGAACATAGTCTAAATTGTCTTCGCAAATATGTTGTAGATAAATAGCTCACGTTGTAGCTCCCTATTTCAATACATTCCTAGAGAAAGATTAAGTTGAAAGATATTGTAAGCAATGATGCGGACTAGGTCCGTAGTCCGAGGAGTGTCCTCACTGCTACACAGAAGGCTTACGTCTTTGATGCACCACTCGATGTGCAAACCCCTACAACGTTGTCTGTGGATGTTGTGAACACCTGAGAGACACATTCTGATGACTACCTGATAGTTTAGTGCACCATACTTTACGGCTTAGAATCGGGATTCCAATGACGTTTTGAACGCCATAGAACATATGAGATGTTCCAAGAGCTGAAATTGGGATTTCAGGCTCATGCCCGTGTTGAGAGGTGTGAGACCTCTGACAAGTTCTTTTGCCAACAAGATGGAGGAGAATAGCTCAGCTAGTGAGCATGTGCTCAGAATGTCTGGGTGCTACAATCACTTAAATCAAGTGGGAGTTAAACTTCCAGATAAGATAGTGATTGATAGAGTTCTCTAGCCACTATCACTAAGCTACTAGATCTTCGTGATGAACTATGACATGCAAGGGATGGAGTTGATCCCGGAGCTGTTCGCGGTGCTTAAGACCGCAAAAGGTAGAAATCAAGAAGGAGCATCAAGTGTTGATGGTTTAACAAGACCACTGGTTTCAAGAAGGGCAAGGGCTAGAAGGGAAACTTCATGGATGGCAAACCAGTTGCCGCTCCAGTGAAGGAACCCAAGGTTGAACCCAAACCCGAGACTAAGTGCTTCTATTGTAAGGGGAACGGTCACTGGTAGCGGAATTACCCCAAATGCATGGTAGATAAGAAGGCTGGAAACTTCAACAAAGTATATACGTGTTATTAATGTGTACCTCACTAGTACTCCTTGTCGTGGTTTTGTCACGGCATATGTCCTAGAGAAAGGACTTAGTCGTGGAGCCATCGCTACGGGTTAGCTTGAAGGGGTTAAAGCGGACACAAGGACGCAAGAGAGTTTATAGTAGTTCGGCCCCTTCAATGAAGGTAAAAGCCTACTTCTAGTTGTGACGGAATTGATGGGTGTTTCGATGACTAGGGAGCGAATAAGCTTCGCCTATGTCTCGAGTCGTTGTCTATCCTTGAACCGCCGCCAGGTCGTCCCCTTATATACATGGGTGATGCCCGTCGGTTTACAGAGTCCCGATACCGGCTCATAGATGCGTCCGGTTCGGTCTCCACTATTCCTAACTTATAACACAAGTTACATACCGACGCCGGTTTATAGCTATAGGCCTTAAAACGATTATGGGCCTTCAGCCCTCATCTGCCATCATGGGCTTTTATCATACTCAACTACTAATGAAGTTAACCCGGCCTGTCCTGGCCGGTTTACGCCCAGTAGTAATATCCCCAACATTAGGCCCCAAATTGATTTGAACATGTTCATGTCAATCCTTAGCAAAAATCTTCATCCTCAACATCTTCTTGTATTTTGTTGAACAGCCGTGATGTCATCTTCTCTGCTCGCGGTAGACCGGTGTGACGTCACTGGTTATAAAAACCTTATCCTGTTAACAAGCCTGCGGTAATTAAGGCCGCGGCTTCGTTTCCAAACTCGCGGCTCCTTGATTCTCGCGTCTGGCATATCCCTTTCTTTATAAATAGGACCGAAGGGTCATTTCCTTTCTCTTTCCCTCCGACCCCTTCTGCTTCATCTTCTTCGCGTTGCCCAGCTTCGGAGCTCCGCCGCCACCGTCGACCTCTGCATCAACCTTGGCCGCTGCATCAACCTGAGGACACCAGAGCATCGCGGCGACCTTCCGCTTCTTCCTCAGCTCCGGTAAATCTTCTTTCCTTTCCCCCGCAGATCTGTTCTAGGGTTTCCTCGTTCGTCGAAGTTCATCGAGACTCTGGCGATGTTCTTCCTTTGTTTCTTCTTTAGCCCATGAATAAAACTTCAAACCTGATGTATTCCCCGTAACGGCTTATCTTCTGCTACCAAAGCAAACCTTTATGCGCATAAAACATTGATCTGGTCCCTTGTGAATTGCTTTGAGATCAACCTTTTAGGTCTAAATCCTTTTATTTTCCTGTCTTACGGTAGATCCAAAATTTCACTGTGACCTTATGAAATCTGTTTTTACCTTCCTTAGTCATTCTTGCCTTAGATCTGTATCCTCTTTACCACATAGGCGGTTCACCTTTGAAAAAGCAATCTTATCATATATCATTAGTCCCCTGGTTGAACCGCCGTGATGCTGTTGCTTCATAAACTCCGGTTTAGATAGATCTGCTTCCGGTTTAACATTGCACATATCAACGTACTTTGTAGATTTCATCATGGCCAAGCAAGTGTATGAGTGCAATTGGGTCCCTTCTCGCGTCACAGAGGATCAACTGGACGATTTAGTCCTGATTGGCGCCTTGGGCAGCAAAGACACCGTCCATTGGAGGGCTCCTGGCAAAGAATGCCCCCCCACACCTCGAGAAGGAGAGGTTGTTGTTTTCGTAGACCACTTAGCCCGGGGTTTTAAACCGCCCGGTTCTAAAATCTACCGGGATGTTCTAGCTGATTTCCAACTCCATCCGCAAGACACTGGCCCCAACTCTGTTACAAATATGTGCCACTTCCAAGTGCTCTGTGAGGTGTTCTTTCAAGAGGAGCCCACAGTGGAATTATTCAGAGATCTTTTCCATCTAAACCGCCGTACTGAGTTTACTGATGGCTCTAATACGGAGTTGGGTGGCATGGCGATTCAAAAAAAGGAAAGAGGTCACATACCCTCACACCAAGCTGCACAGTCACCCCAAGGAGTGGGATCAGACATGGTTCTACTGCAAAGACACCTCCCCTGCTGGTGAGAATCCCTTGCCTGGCTTTCGTCCAGAGCGGCTCAGCAATACCCATCCTTTTCCTCAATGATTGAGTGCCTAGGAGAGAAGCAAATATGCTCCTTAGCTGTCAAAGCTCAGAGCCTTTATGGCCAACGGTTTAACAGGGGTTGATCTTGCTCGCTGTTGGATATCATGGAGCATACTGCCCCTTAGTCAGCGCTCCGGTTTGATGTGCAAATATACTGATAGTGTGGATGACCCACTGCGACATTCAAGACTCCAGCTCTCCGGTGAAGAGATCACAGAAGCTGTGCGTAAGATACTGAATGAACCGAAGCACATCTGCGCTAGAACCGGCCTGCTTCCCTTCTGTGCCACCAACAAACCGCCAGCTGTAAGACTTTGATTTTTCTCTTTGCTGAATCTGTTATTGATATGTCTCGTCATTGTTTTTAATATCAGTGTCTGCATAATCAGGGCGATGATCCATTCTGGAGCAAAAAGCTTCCGCAGGAGAAACCAGAGAAAGCAGATAAACCGGAAAGAGCAACCCGGCAAAAAACTAAAGCTGTGAAGAAGACTGCCCACCGGAAAAGAACCACTACATCTTCTAATCCGGCCCCTGATGACGAGGTGGATAATCCGGACTTTGAGGTAGAGCTTGACTCACTTGGTTTATTTTTCATGCATCTTATTGATGATGATATTTGTCAAGATGATGCAGAAGCCAGCCATGCGGATGTTGCAGAGGTAATTATTCTCTCTTCCGATTCAGAAACTTTGCCTTCACAAAAAATCCGTCAGGCAAACCGGAAAGTTAAAGTTTCTCATCCTCTTGCTTATTTGGATCCTAAACTTCTTATGAAGACTCAACAACACGAAGCTCGCCGCACTACCCGGCACAGCGGCCAGGTAGTTACCTCCGCCGGTTTACCGAACAGTCCGGTTCGGAAACATCATTCCGAGGTCTCTAATTCGCTTGTCAGTGCTTGTCCTAAAGCGGGCTGCTTTCGTCAACCTCTTAATCCGTCTGACTCCGATTATCAGGTTATTTCCCACTCATCTTCTAGCGAGTCGTCGGCTACTCAGCTCCCACCGCTCAAAACGGTGCTTGGGTAAGCTATATTTATTGTGATGTTTGCAGTATATTGCCTTAGAACGTATACTGTATTTAATTTTGTTATTCTTCTCAGGGCCAAACCTAGGCCGAGCAAGAAGGCCCGCCTGGATAAAGCGGCCGAAGAAGATGTCATTCTTGAACCAGGCACCACACCCAATCTTGAAGGGGCTATTCCTGAGGATATTCCCAATGATCCACCGCAGCCAGATGATGATCTTACTGCTGAGGAAAGACCTACTGATACTTCAGATCCTATCTATCAGCCCACAGGTTCCCTCCGGGTTGAAAGCTCCACCGGTCCCGCAAAACCTACTGACAAGCCAACAGCTCCAGTGCAAACCGGCGGTACCAATGATGATGAAGTTGTCATTACTGGCACTGGCCATACTGAGCCAAGCAATCCTGTCGCTTTATCCAAACATTCTGCCAAGGAAGAATTAGGTGCTTTGGGCAAAGGCAAGTGGAATGCTGATCTGACGGCTTACGCTGCTCTGAACGCCCAAGATATCCATTCCGGCTATCTGAACCGGCTGTATACCAGCCGTGACTATGAAGCCTGTCTGGTTAACATGATGAAGGATAAATATGAGGTAACTTCCATATGCTCCTTACTGCTTGTATGCTTTCATTCTTGCTGACTCTCCTAGCCCCTAAGGGCCGATTTGAAATATTCCTTCAAATCGGGACTTAATAATATGAATCTTGATGCTTTGAAATTTGCTGATGTAGTCCCCAAGGGCCGGTTCAACTTAGCGTAGTTAAACCGGTACTTTAAGTAATCTGCCGCATCAGAATACATATGATCAAATAGCCATTAGCCCCCAAGTGCCAAGTTGAATACTTGTATTGAGCTTGGGACTTTGTAAACAATTGAAAGATGGAGATCGAATATGCATTAGCCCCCAAGTGCTAAGCGCATAACTTGTTATGTGGTTGGTACTTAAATCCTTCTACCGATTTGTTGAAACATATATCTGTATGCCTGCAGGCGGAGCTAAAGACGAAAGAGAACCAAGTCATCGATCTTCAAGAAGCCCTGAAAACCCAACAAGCTGAAACCTCCAAAGCAAAAGAGGAATTGGCCAGTGCTTTAAGCGCCATGGAACAACTTAAGGAAAACTTCAAAAAGAAATGGGCAGACTGGGCCACTGAGAAATCCGCTTTGATCAAACGAGCAGAGGATGCTGAGGCTGCACTGAAACCAGTGACGGATGAACTAACCAGCATAAAGCGGCACGTTCATGCCATGACCACTGCTATCTTTGGTAAGCCAGCTTGCCTTCTGAATTGGTTCTGCCTTCTTACAGAGTCGCCGGTTTATTAACCTTTTATGGTATTTCAGGGACACGCATTGGTCACTTGGGGTCAGATGTGCGGAAGAAATTGAAAGCCGCCTATACCTTGGTTGAACAATTGTATACTGGTGCCCAGCGGATCATCTGTACCGCGTCTCATAACAAACCGGCGCCTACTTTGATTCAAGATACTCTGATGAAACTGTCGGTGCTTCCTGCCCGGATTGAAGAGCTAAAGAAATCTGCTACTCTAACCGGCGCAATCAATGCTTTAATCCGGGAAAAAGCCTGGGTGCCGGATTTTGATCCTGTTGAAGCGGCTCAGGGCTATCCCAGCTTGAAGGAAGACGGATCAGAATTCGGTGAAGCGGATCTGCGAGCGATAAACCGGGAGGTGCATCCACTAGCTTGTCAGTTGGCTAAGGAAGCAGACTTGTCTCGTTATCAAGCGCAATATGACAGTCAGAACAAGCGAATAGCTGCGCCAATCCATGAATCGGAAAATCTGATTCCTCCAATCCGTAAGCATACTTACGCTCCCGAAATTGACCCGTCCTTGATGATCCACGATGAAGCTGTTTTTCAAGCATTAATGGGAATCGAATGGACAACTGTGGATTTCCAGCCACTGGGTAGGGATACGGAGGCTGAAGCGGCACAGGACGACCCACAACCATCAGGCCAGGCTGGTGACCAAGCTTGAACCGGACGCCAGTTTAAAACTGCCTCTCCTTTGTGAAAAACAATTATGTTATTATGGGCACCATGTTGCCTTGTAATAGGCTAGCTGATACCTTTGATGTTGATATGCCTTCGTGCATAACTTGTTCTTCCTGTGGTAATGAACTTTCCAAAATACTTTCTGAAATAAGAAATTCGTTAAGTGCCACCGCGGTTGTACCGTCAGGCGGAATATGATGTTTGTATATATAAAGTCAAAACATCCAAAACAAAATTTGAAGTATATGATCAGAAAATTTGAGATACATAATACCTGCCACCGTTGAATGTGAAGTTGGCTTGGCCAACCTTGAAGCGGAGTTTTTGCAAACCCACACTGTTGGAGGAAATAACAACTCCTGTATATGTATATGACACTGGTTACCATGTAAACCGTGTCGGGTTATAATGAACACTGTGTTACTCCATAAGAGGATGTTAACAACAAGGATCAAACCGGACAAATAGTCTCCGGATTGACGTGAACTGTGTTCCGTCAATTGATTGGTTAAAAAACTTTGTCGGTTTAAAGAACACAATAAAAAATAAAAAACCCCCTTCAAAGAAAAGTATAAAGCAAAAGTAACGACAAAAACGTTTGCCAAAAAAGATTTATTTAAGCTGATCAAATGGCGTAACCATGGCTAAACACGACCAAGCTCCCGTTAGGTGTAACTATGGATCTAGTTAGCCAGGTCCCCAAGTGATTCTTGTGGCATTTATGCCGACCAAATGGCGTGGTCATGGTTCGGGTTCGACCAAGCCCCCAAGTGATTCTGTGGCCTTAGGCCGATCAAGAGGCATGACTGGTTCAGACATGACCAAGTCCCCAAGTGATCTGGTGGCTTTCGCCTATCAAGAGGCATGGTATTGGTTCGGACACGACAAATCCTCCAAGTGATATAACACGATGCTTTTAGCAAAGCAAACTCAAGGGGTAAACCAGAGGCTGCTTTAGAGCAACTCCGTGTAACCTCACATGATGTAAAAGAACAGATACCCCGCTTTAGCTGAGGTTCCAGTTTATTATACTTAATCATAATATATACATTGTATGTACATAAGTATAGCCAATGGCTCAGGTATAGTAAGGCCGAAGATGAGCTATATTCCACGGCCTGTTAGTCTCCTCCTCTGATGTACGTGAGTCCTTATGCTCACGAATATCGATCAGATAGTACGACCCGTTGTGCAGATTCTTGCTGACCATGAAAGGCCCCTCCCAAGGTGGGGATAGCTTATGCATATCAGTCTGATCTTGGATGAGCCGAAGCACCAAATCTCCTTCCTGGAAGGCTCTGGTTCTGACTCGGCGACTGTGATAACGACGAAGATCCTGCTGGTAAATCGCCGACCGGGCGGCTGCGATGTCACGCTCTTCATCCAACCGGTCCAAAGCATCTTGTCGTGTTGTCTTGTTGTCTGCTTCAACATAAGCCGTGACACGAGGTGAGTCATGACGGATATCACTGGGGAGAACCGCCTCCGCTCCATAAACCATGAAGAACGGTGTGTATCCTATTGATCTGTTGGGTGTTGTATTGATGCTCCATAACACAGATGGTAATTCTTCTACCCAACAACCCGGCGTTCTTTGCAAAGGAACCATGAGCCGGGGCTTGATGCCTCTCAAGATCTCTTGATTAGCTCTTTCTGCTTGACCATTGGACTGTGGATGTGCCACTGATGAAACGTCGAGCCGGATGTGCTCCCGTTCGCAGAACTCCTTCATATCACCTTTGGACAAATTGGTACCATTATCTGTGATAATACTGTGCGGAAAGCCAAACCGGAAAATCACCTTTTTGCTGAACTGAACTGCCGTGGCCGCATCACACTTGCTAACAGGTTCTGCCTCCACCCACTTTGTAAACTTGTCCACCGCCACCAGGAGGTGGGTCTTCTTATCTTTGGACCTTTTGAAAGGCCCAACCATATCCAGCCCCCAAGTCGCAAACGGCCAAGTAATTGGAATCATCCTTAATTCTTGAGCCGGTACATGAGCACGTCTTGAAAACCTTTGGCAACCATCACATCGTCTGACCAGATCCTTCGCATCAGCATGAGCAGTTAACCAATAGAAACCATGGTGAAACGCTTTAGCCACCAGAGACTTTGAACCGGCGTGGTGACCACAATCTCCTTCGTGGATCTCACGCAAAATTTCACGGCCTTCTTCAGGAGACACGCAACGTTGAAAAGCTCCTGATACACTGCAATGATGCAACTCACCGTTGATGACAGCCATGGACTTGGATCGCCGGATTATCTGTCGGGCCAGAATCTCATCTTCTGGCAACTCGCCCCGGTTCTTGTACGCCAGGTAAGGAAGCGTCCAATCCAGAATAACATGAAGAACTGCCACCAATTGAGCCTCCGGATCAGGAATGGCCAAATCCTCTTCACCGGGGATCTTCACTGACGGATTGTGCAGCACATCCAGAAAAACATTGGGTGGGACCGATTTGCGCTGAGAGCCCAGCCGGCTTAAAGCGTCCGCCGCTTCATTTTTCCGCCGGTCCACGTGGTCCACCTGATATCCTCTGAAATAACCTGCAACAATATCCACCTCACGACGATATGCTGCCATGAGTGGGTCCTTGGAGTCCCAAGTGCCAGACACTTGCTGAGCCACAAGGTCCGAATCACCGAAGCACTTAACCCGACTTAGATTCATCTCCTTAGCCATCCGAAGACCATGGAGCAAGGCTTCATACTCAGCTGCATTGTTAGTACAAGGGAACATTAAACGGAGAACATAACAAAACTTATCACCTCGTGGGGAAGTTAATACGACTCCAGCCCCCGAGCCTTCCAACTGCCTGGATCCCTCAAAATGGATGGTCCAATACGTATGATCCGGCTTTTCTTCAGGTGCTTGCATTTCCGTCCAATCATTGATGAAATCAACAAGTGCTTGAGACTTAATCGCTGTCCGAGGCACATATTTCAAACCATACAGCCCCAGCTCTATAGCCCACTTTGCAATCGGCCAGTTGCTTCCCGGTTCTGGATGATATCTCCCAAAGGAGCAGAACTGACCACCGTAATGGGGTGCCCTTGGAAGTATTGCTTAAGCTTCCGGCTTGCCATAAAAACTCCGTACACCAGCTTCTGCCAGTGCGGATACCTTTGCTTGGACTCAATGAGTACCTCGCTGATATAATAGACCGGACGTTGAACCGGATGCTCCTTACCTACCTCCTTTCGTTCCACCACAATAGCCATGCTAACCGCACGAGCATTAGAAGCAACATATAGTAGTAACGGCTCCTTGTCAATGGGAGCGGCGAGCACAGGCGGATTGGCCAATTGCCGCTTTAAGTCCTCAAATGCTTCATCAGCAGCAGAACTCCAGACGAACTGATCCGTCTTCTTCAACATCTGATACAAAGGGATCGCCTTCTCACCAAGGCGGCTGATAAACCGGCTTAACGCGGCAATCCGGCCTGCCAGGCGTTGAACATCATTGATACACTTCGGTTTAGCCAGGGAGGTGATGGTTGTGATCTTCTCCGGATTAGCCTCAATTCCCCTGTTGGACACCAAAAAACCCAATAACTTGCCCGCCGGTACACCAAAGACACACTTGTCCGGATTAAGCATCATCTTGTACGTCCTTAGGTTATCAAAGGTTTCCTTCAAATCATCAACCAGAGTCTCCTTCTCCCTGGATTTAACCACGATATCATCCACGTAAGCATGTACATTACGGCCAATATGCTTGTGAAGACAATTTTGTACACACCGTTGATAAGTTGCCTGGGCACTTTTGAGCCCAAAGGGCATAGACACATAGCAGAAGGCTCCAAAGGGAGTTATGAATGCCGTCTTCTCCTGGTCCTTAACTGCCATTTTGATCTGATGATAGCCAGAATATGCATCCAAAAAACTTAAACGCTCACAACCCGCCGTAGCATCAATGATTTGATCAATACGGGGGAGGGCAAAAGGATCTGCTGGACAAGCCTTATTAAGATCTATGTAATCCACACACATACGCCAGGTGCCGTTTTTCTTAAGGACTAGCACCGGATTGGCAAGCCACTCAGGGTGAAAAACTTCAACAATAAAACCAGCTACTAAGAGCCTGGCTACCTCTTCTCCAATCGCCTTGCATCTTTCTTCATTAAACCGGCGGAGGAACTGTTTCACCGGTTTGTATTTAGGATCCACATTAAGTGTGTGCTCAGCGAGTTGCCTCGGTACACCTGGCATGTCAGAGGGCTTCCATGCAAAAATGTCCCGATTCTCACGGATGAACTCGATGAGCGCGCTTCCCTATTTCGGATCCATGTTGGCACTAATGCTGAACTGCTTGGACGAATCACCAGGTACAAAGTCAACAAGCTTAGTTTCTGCTGCCGATTTGAACTTCAGGGCCAGATCGTGCTCCATAGTTGGCTTCTTCAACGGAGTCATGTCCACCGGATCAACATTGTCTTTATAGTACTTCAACTCCTCGGTGGCACAAACCGACTCTGCATAAGCCGCATCTCCTTCCTCGCATTCCAAAGCGATTTTGCGGCTTCCATGAACCGTTATTGTCCCCTTGTGACCTGGCATCTTGAGCTGCAAATACACATAACAGGGCCGAGCCATAAACTTGGCGTATGCCGGACGCCCAAACAGGGCATGATATGGACTTTGGATTTTCACCACTTCAAACGTTAATGTCTCCGACCTGGAATCATGATCATCCCCAAAGGCCACTTCAAGAGCTATCTTACCAACGGGATATGCTGACCTGCCAGGCACTACACCGTGGAATACTGTATTGGACGGTTTGAGATTCTTATCTGTTAGTCCCATACGACGGAAGGTCTCATAGTATAGGATGTTAATGCTGCTCCCTCCATCCATGAGCACCTTGGTGAACTTATAACCTCCCACCTGAGGCGCCACCACCAGAGCCAACTGACCCGGATTATCAACCTGGAGTGGGTGATCCTCTCTGCTCCATATGATCGGCTGTTCAGACCAACGTAAATAACGGGGTGTGGCCGGTTCAACAGAGTTGACTGCCCGCCTCTGAACCTTCCGGTCTCGCTTGTCCAGGCTAGTGGTAAAGACATGGTACTGCCCATTACTCAACTGCTTTGGGTTGCTTTGGTAACCTGACTGTTGCTGCTGTTGGTTGTAACCACCCTGGTTGTTCTGACTATTTTGACCATTATGTCCGCCCGGATTACCATTAAATCCTGAACCGGAACTTCCTCCACCGTAACCCGGCCCGGACCCTGAGCCACCGCCAGATCCGTGATCATACCGGAAATTATTAGAATTCTTGAACTCCTGCATAATAAAGCAATCCTTCCAAAGGTGGTTTGCTGGCTCCTCCTTCGTCCCATGTCTTGGACAGGGCTAGCTTAGCAGATAGTTCAGGCGGTTTAGGTTGGGGTTGGGTGCTCCACTACGATTTTTCGGCCTACCCTTGCGCCGCTGGCCATTGTCCTGTATGTTGGTATTAGCCACAAAATCCATGTTTCCATCCGCTTTACGCTTGCCTCCTCCGCCATTGCCTACCCAGTGATGCTGCTGACCTTTGGAGCTGCTGTTCTTCTTCCCCTTCCCTGTCTTGTCATCATTAGATCCAGGATCCTTGGTACTATCAGAATCAGCATATTTTACCAAAGCGGCCATGAGGGTCCCCATGTCGGTGCAATGACGCTTCATCCGTCCCAATTTCAACTTCAGGGGCCCAAACCGGCAGTTGCCTTCTAGGGTTAATACTGCAGTGTCAGCGTTGATGCGGTCTGAGGAGTGCAACACTTGTGAAACCCAGCGCACCCAATGAGTTGTTGACTCTCCTTCCTCCTGGACGCATGCAGCTAAGTCCACTATCGACATAGGCTGTTTACAGGTATCCTTGAAATTGTTGATAAACCGGGCTCGTAATTGGGCCCATGAACTGATAGAATTAGCGGGCAAGCTTTTTAACCAAGTACGGGCCGTTCCTTCAAGCATCATGGTGAAGTATTTCGCACACGCCGTGTCATCCACATCAAGCATCTCCATGGCCATCTCATAGCTCTCTACCCATGTCTCTGGTGGTTGATCTGCCGTATAATTTGGTACCTTGCGTGGGCCTTTGAAATCCTTGGGCAAGAGCACGTTGCGTAAAGCGGGGACGAGGCAAGGCACCCCCAAAGAACTAGAAGTAACACCAGGTTCGATCGAAATGGTTGGACGAAACGGCATGAGCTGTCGAGCCTGATGTTGTGCGGCTAACTCGGCCTCCCTACGTGCTCGGGCCCGGTTCACCACTTCCTGAGCGTCATCAGCACCACCCGTCGGGTTGTTGTCCCGGGGTGCCCCACGTCGTTCATTACTCGACACTGCCGGTTCATCCATATGTCTGCTATAGCTCCGGCTTGGACGAGGGGTCGAGTGGATCTGGTCGCGGCTATATGAGTATGCTTCCTGTTGGGCCAAAGCGGTCCTCAGGAGTTCCTTGACCCGCCGTGTCTCTACTGCCTGTGGCGAGTCACCTTCAATTGGAATGGCCTCCAGCCGTGCAGCAGCGGCAACAAGATCGTCCATTGGGCTGGAGTAGTGACCCGGGGGTGTTAAAGCAGCCTGAGGTACAACGGTGTTTTGATGAGGCGGGTCAATCTGACGAGGCTGAACCGGTGCACCGGTCCCAGGGGCTTCTGCCCGGTTCCCTCCAGCGGATTGCCGGCTCTTGGCCCTGGAGTGTTGAAAAGGTCTCTGGCCTCGAAAACCGGAGGTAAGCGGTACCGGTGCTTCCTCCTCATGACTTCATGTGATGCGCTCTGGTCTAACATAAGCCTGTAGGCCTGTGCGTCTAAAGCAGCCCACTCTGCGGCCATCCTGGTGTCCTCGGCCACCAGATCCGCCTTGGCCTGGGTGATCTGTTCCTTTACCTTTGCAATCTCCGTATTGTGAACGTCCTGATCTGGTGGATTATCTTCCGCCATAAGCACAGCCAACGCATCAAATAGCTCTGATAGAACCTGAGCCGGCGGGCGCACAGGGCCTCCTGCCCCGGCGGCCGTTGCTGCTGCTGAACCGGAAATCATTGCCGCAGCTGTCGAAGAATGAAGCGCTGCTTGTGTTCCGACCATGAATACTCCAACCCGGTTGGGCAGATCAGAGGGGTCCGGAATACTGTCGCCATCGGAACAGCTCCCAATCCGGCCATCTTGTAGCTGATAAAGAGATTCAGTTTCTCCGGTCGAAGATTCGTCACCGGAACAAATGACAGTCGCCCCGCGAAATCCCAATCCATCCTCATGACTTCCTCCATGGATGACTCCCACGAAGGCACTCATGGCCGGTTTAATCCGGGCGAATTGCGCACGCTGAGCCGTCTCGACGAGGTCGGTGCAGATGTCCGGCTCAGGGCCCGGTTTACCGATCTTCCCAATGAAAATGTGAATGCTACCAAAGGGGACCCGGTACCCGTACTCAACTGAGCCAGCCTCGGGGCCCCAGCCTGCATCGTCGATGTAGAGCCTGCCGCGACGACTCTTAGTCATCCGGCCTACAGCATAGCCCTCGAGTCCTTCAAAGCGGCCCTCCAAGAACCGGAAACCATCGTGCGATAGCCCCACGGTGGGCGCCAACTGTCGTGGTTTTGTCACGGCAAATGTCCTAGAGAAAGGACTTAGTCGTGGAGCCATCGCTACGGGTTAGCTTGAAGGGGTTAAAGCGGACACAAGGACGCAAGAGAGTTTATACTAGTTCGGCCCCTTCAATGAAGGTAAAAGCCTACTTCTAGTTGTGATGGAATTGATGGGTGTTTCGATGACTAGGGAGCGAATAAGCTTCGCCTATGTCTCGAGTCGTTGTCTGTCCTAGAACCGCCGCCGGGTCGTCCCCTTATATACATGGGTGACGCCCGTCGGTTTACAGAGTCCCGATACCGACTCATAGATGCGTCCGGTTCGGTATCCACTATTCCTAACTTATAACACAAGTTACATACCGACGCCGGTTTATAGCTATAGGCCTTAAACCGATTATGGGCCTTCAGCCCTCATCTGCCCTCATGGGCTTTTATCATACTCAACTACTGATGAAGTTAACCCGGCCTGTCCTAGCCGGTTTACGCCCAGTAGTAATATCCCCAACACTCCCGGTAGCACCTGGGTATTGGATGCCGGTTCAGTTGCTATTATTGGTGACTTGAAGCAAAAGCTACAGACTAAACGGTGACTGGCTAAGGGCGAGGTGACGATGTGTGTTGGAAGTGTTTCCAAAGTTGATGAGATCACCACAGCATGCTCCATCTACCTTCGGGATTAGTATTGAACCTGGATAAATGTTATCAGGTGTCTACGTTGAGCATGAATATGATTAGATCATGTTCATTGCAATACGGTTATTCATTTAAGTTAGAGAATAATGGTTATTCTGTTTACATGAATAATACCTTTCATGGTCATGCACCCTATGTGAATGGTTCATTGAATCTCGGCCGTGGTAATACACATGTTCACGCCAAAAGATGTAGAGTTAATAATGATAGTACCACTTTCTTGTGGCACTGCTGCTTAGGTCATATTGGCGTAAGATGCATGAAGAAACTCCATGTCGATGGATGTTTGGAGTCACTTGATTTTGAATCGCTTGACACATGCGAGCCATGCCTCATAGGCAGGATGACTAAGACCCCGTTTTCAGGTACAATGAAACGGGCAAGTGACTTGTTGGAAATCATACATGCTGATGCGTGTGATCCAATGAGAATTGAAGCGTGCGGTGGATATCGCTATTTTCTCATCTTCACTGACGATTTGGGTAGATATAGGTATATCTACTTAATGAAGCACAAGTCTGAAACGTTTGAAAAGTTCAAGCGATTTCAGAGTGAAGTTAAGAATCATCATAACAATAAGATCATGTTCCTACGATCTGATCAAAAGGGGATTTTCTGAGTTATGAGTTTGGCAAACACTTAAGACATTGTGGAATTGTTTCACAGTTGAAGCCACCTGGAACACCACTGGGTTATGGTGTGTCCGGACGTCATAATCGAACCTTATGAGATATGGTGCGATCTATGATGTCTCTTACCGATCTACCGTTTTCATTTTGAGGTTATGCGTTAAAGACAGCTGCATTCACTTTAGATAGGACACCATCTAAGTCCGTTGAGACGACGTCGTATGAACATTGGTTTGGCAAGAAACGAAAGTTGTGCAGACTAAGGCATAGCCTAGTGGTGAGAAGGGGCTGATGCCTTCCCACCCACCCAGGTTCAAGGCATGGTACTTGCAATTTGGGTTTGTTGCACCAATTATACTGTAGGGGGTTCCCTTACAGTCTTTCTATCAAAAAAAGAAACCAAAGTTGTCGTTTCTTAATGTTTGGGGCTGCGATGCTTAAGGCTTCAGCCGGAGAAGCTCGAACCCAAAGCGGACAAACACATCTTCATAGGATACCCAAGGGTGACAGTTGGGTATACCTTCTATCTCAGATCCGAGGGCAAATTGTTTGTCGCTAAGAACGGGTCCTTTCTCGAGAAGGAGTTTCTCTCGAAATAATTGAGTGGGAGGAAGATAGAACTTGATGAGGTTGTCGAACCTTTACTTCAACCAGAGAGTGATGCAACACAGAAAGATGTTTTCTGTGGAGCCTACGTCTGTTGAATAGGAAGTTAATGATAATGATCATGAAGCTTCGGATCAAGTTGCTATCGAACCTCGTAGGTCGACAAGGATATGTACTACTCCTGAGTGGTACGGTAATCCTGTCTCAGATATCATGTTGTTGGACAACAATGAACCTACGAGCTATGGAGAAGCGATGGTGGGCCCGTATTCCGACAAATGGTTAGAAGCCATGAAATCCAAGATAGGATCCATGTATCAGAACAAAGTATGGACTTTGGTGGACTTGCCCGATGATCGGCAAGCCATTGAGATAAATGGATCTTTAAGGAGAAGACGGACGTGGGCGGTAATGTTACCGTCTATGAAGCTCGACTTATGGGAAAGAGTCTTTTCACAATTTCAAGGAGTTGACTACGATGAGAATTTCTCACCCGTAGCGATGCTTAAGTCCGTCGGAATCATGTTAGCATTAGCGTATTTTTTCGATTATGAAATCTTACAGATGGATGTCAAAACGAGTTTCTTACCAGTTTTCATAAGAAAAGTTGTATGTGATACAATAAAAGGTTTTGTCGATCCTAAGGATGCTAAAAGGTATGCTGGCTCCAGCAATCCTTCTATGAACTAGAGCAAGCATCTCGGAATCGGAATATATGTTTTGATGGAGTGATCAAAGCTTTTAGGTTTATACAATGTTTGATAGAAACTTGTATTTACAAGAAAGTGAGTGGGAGCACTACAACATTTCTGATAAGCATATGTGGATGACATATTGTTGATCTGAAATAATGTAGAATTTCTGGAAAGCATAAACGGTTGTTTGAAGAGTGTTTTTCAAAGGAAGACCTGGATAAAGCTGCTTACATATTGGGCATCAAGATCTATAGAGATAGATCAAAACGCCCGATGATACTTTCAAAGAACGCACACCTTGACATGTTTTTGAAGGAGTTCAAAATAGATCAGTCAAAGAAGGGGTTCTTACCTGAGTTGTAAGGTGTGAAGTTGAGTAAGACTCAAAGCTTGACCACGGTAGAAGAAAGAGGAAGGACGAAGGTCGTCCCCTATGCTTTTGTCATAGGCTCTATACGGTATGCCATGCTGAGTACCGCACCAGATGTGTGCCTTGCCACATGTCTGGCAAGAGGGTACAAAGGTGATCTAGGAGTGGATCACCAGATAGCAGTCAAAATTATCCTTAGAGGAATAAGGAAATGTTTCTCGGTTATGGAGGTGATAAAGAGTTCGACATAAAGAGTTACGTCGATGCAAGCTTAACACCTATCCGGATAGCTCTGAATAGAGATACCGGATACGTATAATGGAGCAATAATTTGGAATAGCTCCAAGTGGAATGTGGTAGCAGCATCTACGATATAAAGTTTTGCAAAATACATAGGGATCTGAATATGGCAAGACCCGTTGACTACAACCTCTCTCACAAGCATAACGTACATGGTCAAACCCAGAACTCATTGAGTGTTAATCACATAGTGATGTGAACTAGATTATTCAGTCTAGTAAACTCTTTGGATGTTGGTCACATGGCGATGTGACCTGTGAGTGTTAATCGCATGGCGATGTGAACTAGAATATTGACTCTAGTGCAAGTGGGAGACTGTTGGAAATATGCCCTAGAGGCAATAATAAATTAGTTATTATTATTATATTTAATTGTTCATGATAATCGTTTATTATCCATGCTAGAATTGTATTGATAGGAAACTCAGATACATGTGTGGATAAATAGACAACACCATGTCCCTAGTAAGCCTCTAGTTGACTAGCTCGTTGATCAAAAGATGGTTACGGTTTCCTGACCATGGACATTGGATGTCATTGATAACGGGATCACATCATTAGGAGAATGATGTTATGGACAAGACCCAATCCTAAGCCTAGCACAAGATCGTGTAGTTCGTTTGCTAAAGCTTTTCTAATGCCAAGTATCATTTCCTTAGACCATGAGATTGTGCAACTCCCGGATACCGTAGGAGTGCTTTGGGTGTGCCAAACGTCACAACGTAACTGGGTGGCTATAAAGGTACACTATAGGTATCTCCGAAAGTGTCTGTTGGGTTGGCACGAATCGAGACTGGGATTTGTCACTCTGTGTAACGGAGAGGTATCTCTGGGCCCACTCGGTAGGACATCATCATAATGTGCACAATGTGACCAAGGAGTTGATCACGGGATGATGTGTTACGGAACGAGTAAAGAGACTTGCCGGTAACGAGATTGAACAAGGTATCGGGATACCGACGATCGAATCTCGGGCAAGTACAATACTGCTGGACAAAGGGAATTGAATACGGGATTGATTGAATCCTCGACATCATGGTTCATCCAATGAGATCATCGTGGAGCACGTGGGAGCCAACACGGGTATCCAGATCCCGTTGTTGGTTATTGACCAGAGAGGAGTCTCGGTCATGTATGCATGTCTCCCGAACCCGTAGGGTCTACACACTTAAGGTTCGGTGACGCTAGGGTTGTAGAGAAATTAGTATGCAGTAACCCGAAAGTTGTTCGGACTCCCGGATGAGATCCCGGACATCATGAGGAGTTCCGGAATGGTCCGTAGGTAAAGATTTATATATGAGAAGTCCAGCTTTGGCCATCGGGAAGGTTTCGGGGGTTACCGGTATTGTACCGGGACCACCGGAAGGGTCCCGGGGGTCCACCGGGTGGGGCCACCTATCCCGGAGGGCCCCATGGGCTGAATTGGGTGGGGAACCAGCCCTTAGTGGGCTGGTGCGCCCCCCCCCCTTGGGCCTGCCCTGCGCCTAGGGTTGGGAAACCCTAGGGGTGGGGCGCCCCCCACTTGGCTTGGGGGGAAGCCACCCTTGGCCGCCGCCCCTTGGAGATCCATCTCCCTAGGGCTGGCGCCCCCCCAAGGCCCCTATATAAAGAGGGGGGGAGGGCAGCCGGACCCCTTGCTCTTGGCGCCTCCCTCTCCCTCTGTAACACCTCTCCTCCCCGCTTGCGCTTGGCGAAGCCCTGCCGGGATCCTGCTGCACCCACCACCACGCCGTCGTGCTGCTGGATCTTCATCAACCTCTCCTTCCCCCTTGCTGGATCAAGAAGGAGGAGACGTCTTCCTAACCGTACATGTGTTGAACGCGGAGGTGCCGTCCGTTCGGCACTAGGTCATCGGTGATTTGAATCACGTCGAGTACGACTCCATCAACCCCGTTCTCTTGAACGCTTCCGCGCGCGATCTACAAGGGTATGTAGATGCACTCCTCTCTCCCTAGTTGCTAGATGACTTCATAGATTGATCTTGGTGATGCGTAGAAAATTTTAAATTTCTGCTACGATCCCCAACAATACTTAGTGCAAAATGAAGGCTAGCAAAAGATTGAGAAGCGACCAACAAGAAACGAATAATCTCATAAGCGAGCATTAAACATAATTAACACCGAATAATGCACCACAAGTAGGATATAATTTCATTACATAATTATTGACTTTCGTGCTTGCATAGGGAATCACAAACCTTAACACCAATATTCTTACTAAAGCATAATTGCGCATCAACATAACTCACATATCACATCATCATATCTCGAAACCATTACTAAAAAACAAGTTTATTTTGTCCAATGATCTTCATTAAGTTTTTATTATATTCTTCTTGGATATCTATCACTTTGAAACTAATTTTCATATGTTGCTTTTGATAAGCTCAAACAAATATAAGTGAAAATCATGAGCATAATTTTTTTTCTTTCTCTCAAATTAATTTTAGTGAAGCAAGAGAGAATTTCTTTAAAAAAATACTAACTCTCAAACAATTGTAAGTGAAGCAAGAGAGCATTTCTTCAAAAATACTAAAGTACACCGTACTTAAAAAGATATAAGTGAAGCACTAGTGTAAAGTTTGGTCTAGGGTAGGGTATATGTGGGGTTGGACTGGACCGGTGTGACGTGGCGACCGCATTCAGACCAACCCATATCCACCGACATATGGTCTGTATTTGGGATGTGTTGGACAGCCCAAATGTTCATACCAAGAGTGAGAATATGATTCTAGTGAGGCTGGCTAAGCTAGCCACCTCAAACATTATACATGCAGCATCAAACTTAAAGTAGAAAGTACAGCAGAAAATCCTTCTTTTTAATTAAGGTTCAACATTTTTATAATATACGTTGAACAAATTTTAAAATACAGTGAAATTTTTGTAAAAAAAAAGTACTGAACAAATTTAAAATACTAAAATGGACATTTTATAGTATATGTTGAACAATTCTTAATATATGATGAGCAAAATTTAAATACACAATGAACATTTCCTAATATACGTTGAACAATTTATAATATATGATGAACGTTTTTGTAATACACGATGAACATTTTTATAGTGCAAGGTGAACTATTTCATAATATATGATGAACATTTTTTTAATACGATGAAGATTTTTGTAACACATGGGTGAAAAAATACCCACATGAATCTTCATGTAAGATCAATGATATAGGACTTAAATATGCAATACTTATGGCATATCTAGATGTGCTTTAGCAAAACTGTTTTATATAATGCTCAATAATGAGAAGAAGGACAGAAACATAAAATGAAAAAAGGAAACATAAAAGAAAGGAACCAAAATAGAAAAATAAGAAAACCAAAACAAAATAATTGAAAACTGACAAAACGATGAAAAACTGAAGCAAAACACCATAGAAAAAAACCTAAAAAAGGCCACAATAAACCAGCAAACAGTAGCGAACCAAATCTATACGTGGGTCGGCCCAAGTGGCGACTTGCTTGAGCGAAGGCTCGTCCTTTTGACGCTTCTGGGGTCAAATAGGATCTGCCTGGTTGGAGGGGTCTCGCTGTAGGTGCCCCAAGCCTCAAAGACAAAGTTGGCCAAACGGGCCGGGCCTGGCATGCCGGCCCGCAAGCATACTGGCACGGTACGTGACAGGCCAAGCCTGGCATGCTCTAATCGGGTCGTGCCAGGCATGCGGCACACCTTGGGCCGTGTTTGGGCAGCTAGGCTGAGCACGCGGGCCAGCACGACACAACCCTTTTATTTTTTTTATTTTTTAATCTTGATTTTTTATATATATATGGCTTAATACCAACCAATAGATAAAAAAGCTTAGCAAGCAAAACTGTCAATTGGCCAACATGTCTGGTGTGCCAACGAGTCGGTCCAATTAGCAAAGGGCCGTGCGTGGGCAGCAAGGCTGCGCACGCGGGCCGGCATGGCACCTTTGTGGGGCGTGCCGTGTCAGGCACGATTACAGCGGGCCTCTAAGTCGGCTTAAGCCGGCTGATTTCTCGTTTCTCTAAGTCGCTTCGATAGATCGACACGTGTCTAGTGGAAACGACGCACCGCCCCGTCCCGCCCTGCCCAACCCCGCAACCTTATCCTTTCCCAGGCCAAGTCGTTCTCTTCCTCTCAATCACCACAACGGATCCCCTCTCTCCCCATCCCCCATGTAGCCGGAGCTTTGCTCTCTTCTCTTCCTGAGCGCCTCTGCCTCTATTCCTAACCTCTCCCATCGTCGGTCGGTGAGCTGTTGTTGCTGCTACAGGGGGCGCCGCTGCGCTGCGATGGCTGCCTCTCGACGGGGAGCCGTACTTGCGAGGGGATCGATGGTGCGCATGGTGTGGGCGGCGGCGCGGAATCCCGCGGGGCTGCGTGGTAGTGGCTACCGGAGCTGCAAACGACGACGGCGTCGGAGACGGGTCGCCACTCGTCACCCATGCTACAACCGGGAAGCTGAGGAGAGGAGCAGCGCAACATCGGGCAGCCAAAGCTCCGTCGCCACCACGTGCTGCGTCGTAACAACTTCGTTGCCACCGCGTGATTCGTCGGAGCACCTCGCCGCCATCTCGTTGTGCTGCAGTGAAACTTCGTCGGCTCCCATCGGGTGCGGAGGGGCTGCAGTGAAGCGCCGTGATGGTCGTCGGAGCTCCGGGGAGGTTGCAATGAAGCGTGTCGAAGCTGCAGTGAAGCGCCGCCGTGGTCGTCGGAGCTCCGGCGAGGTTGCAATGAAGCGTGTCGAAGCTGCAGTGAAGCGCCGCCGTGGTCGTCGGAGCTCCGGCGAGGTTGCAATGAAGCGTGTCGAAGCTGCAGTGAAGCGCCGCCGTGGTCGTCGGAGCTCCGGCGAGGTTGCAATGAAGCGTGTCGAAGCTGCAGTGAAGCGCCGCCGTGGTCGTCGGAGCTCCGGCGAGGTTGCAATGAAGCGTGTCGAAGCTGCAGTGAAGCGCCGCCGTGGTCGTCGGAGCTCCGGCGAGGTTGCAATGAAGCGCGTCGAAGCTGCAGTGAAGCGCCGCGGTGGTCGTCGGAGCTCCGGTAAGGTTGCAATGAAGCGCATCGAAGCTGCAGTGAAGTGCCGCGGCAGTCGTCGGAGCTCCGGCGAGGTTGTAATAAAGCGTCGACTACCATAGACTTCGACACCACCGGAGCTGCAATGTAGCGGGCACGACGATGCCGGAGCTGTGATGCAGTGGTTGTGTCGCTGCCGGAGATACGATGCAGCGTGCAACGCTTGCCGAGCGGCTGTCGAAGCTGCAATGCATCGCTCGCGACGCTGCAGAGAGGCCACCGGTGCTTTGAAGTGGCAGTTGTCGGTGGCTTGCTGCTGTGATGTAGCATCAACAGCTGCGGCGAAGCATCATCGAGCCTCCGGTGATGCATTGAAGCACCGCCCTGATGGATCTGACGCGAGAGAAGGATGCGAAGCTAGAAAAGAAACACACGTTGATGTAGTCCTGCAAGCCGATGGCCATGCACGCGCTGAATTAGATGGCTGGTTAGCTGTGGCCGGTGTGGCTGCTTCAGATGGGAGGATGGCCGTTGACGACGAGCGATGGAGTGGGTGCTGCGCTGCAGCGATCAGGGTCAATTTTTGCAGCTGTCCCTGCTCTCCTCCACTGGCGCAAATCGAACAGCCGCGCGAGCCTCATCCAATGACTGACAAGGCAGTTTACAATTGCATCGCGTCAGCCGGATGACGCCTAGCAGCGGCCATTAGCAAAGGGCCGTGCGTGGGCAGCAAGGCTGCGTACGCGGGCCGACATGGCACCTTTGTGGGGCGTGCCGTGTCAGGCACGATTACAGCGGGCCACTGGCCCGGGCCGGCTCATTTGGCCAGCTCTGCTCGAAGAGGCTAGTGAACGGACTTTTGTCTCATAAAAAAAAATAGTGAACGGATTTGTCCGTGCTAAGTACACTACTCCTGAACTCCAGTTTTTTCTAACCCCAAATTGTGCTCCTCTCAAATTCTCAATCCCCAAACCAGATCGACAGCGGAGATGGAAGGGAAGAGAGCGCCGGCGGCCGCCCCAGCCGTCATCTCGGCCGTGCTCGACGACGACGACCTCCTCGGTGAGATCCTCCTCCGCCTCGCCTTCCCCACCAGCCTCGTCCGCGCCGCGCTCGTCTGCAAGCGCTGGCTCCTCCACGCCGCCGCGCCCGCCTTCCTCCGCCGCTTCCGCGGCCTCCACCCGCCCAGCCTTCTCGGCTTCTACGTCGTCACCACAGCCATCCACCCCCCTCGGTTCGTGCCGCTGCCCCAGCCCCCTGAGCTCGCCGACGTCGTCCGCCGCGGTAGCTTCGATCTGGATTCCTTGGGCCCCGATAGGTTCGACCTGGATTGCTGGAACGGCCTCCTCCTCCTCTCAACCTTCCAGATGTACCCGAACCGCACCATGAACCCAACAAGGGTGCGTTGTCCCCTCTACCCTGCGAGGGACAGGGCCATCCTCCCAACAGTCCCCAACACCTGCATCCATGACGACGGCTTCACATACCACGATCGTGAGATCCTCGTCAGTCGCCGCGGCCAGTGTCTGTCCTACTTCTGTTTGGCAATAATGCATAAAGAGCAGCAGACAGTTGTGGATGTGTACGCACTACAACAAGGTACCTGGACCATCTACTCTTCCTCTGTAACTGAAATCCCTAGAATTGTACTGCTCTTGCCTTCTACTTTGATTGGTGACACTAATAAAATCTACAATGTGGCCTTTGTGAACAACAGTTATAAGTTGATCCTGCTAGACCTTGTGTCCGCATCTTTGTCATTAGTGAACTTTCCGGAACAGGTTAAGGGGTTGAGCTTCGAGCTGTCACTCACGGATGATTCTCGGCTTCATCTGATCCATGTAAAGGGGTTTCAGCTTCGCATCTGGCTCCACAAAATGGATAGCAATGGCGTCTCCAACTGGTTCCTTGAGCGTACTGTTTGTTTGCGCGAGATATGTGCTAACTATAGGATACCAACTTGCATGTTCAAGGATGCGAGTGATTCAGCATTTGCTAGGGTGCATGCAGTTGGGGTCAATTCTGAGTTTGTTTTCTTGGAGATGGAAGATGTCCTCTACCTGTTTGATATTAAGAGCAAGGCGGCAAAGAAGGTTTACAAGATGACGCCAGAGGATAAAATTTTGAATAGTGTCATTCCTTTCATGATGGTTTGGCCTCCTAAATTCCTTGCGATGAAGGAGATGCAAGATCCAACAGAATTACCCTGTACGGTTTGCCTCCTATCAATCTGCCTAGTACCGTCATCTATTTTCCAATGTCCATTATGCTGATATTTTATCTCCTTTGCGATTTTTATCGTGTGCATATGCCTAATTCTGGTTCAAGTTTCTAATGCAAATCAACATACAAGTACAATCCCTTAGTGGCGAAATGCACTTGCTTTTTTACGCTCCCTTGTGTGGTAATAATGGTTGCAATGTTAACTAAGATATAAGGATAATAATTCATGTTCATTTCATATTTTGATATTATGTTTTTGTTAGCTGCTATTGTGCAGATTTACATTTTAAAAAATTCTATCTTTTATGTTCTAATAACTCTATATAAACACTTGGCTACAACCCCATAACTTGAGCTTTAGTTGATCTTTTTTTTAGTTGGATTCTTGATTCTTCAGCACAAGGTGGTTTATCCTCCTCAAGTTTCAGGGTTGTTAATTATTACTATGTACATCAGGAATCCCAGTTGTTTTCTTTGATTTGAAAATTTGAATGCCTGTGTAACTGTATTGTCTAGAAAGGAGACAGAGTTCATGGCACAACCTAATTATTTTTCTACTTTGTGGGAATAGGACCCGATTGTTAGAAGAGGATATACAAATCTGATAAACGAAGACAACACAACTGCAGACTTTTCTTGTATGCTTTTTGAAATTCTGGCACTCCCAAGTTCTGCAGAAATATCACTGGAAGTTGTTTGCTCAACCAAGATAATTGCTTGAATTACACCTATACTTTATCAGGTAACTGAAATCAATGGTATCAAACGCCATAACCAGTGGAGGGCTGGAGGCAGCAGATAATGCAGATGTGGGTCTGTCATAGTACCAGCAGATCCACAGCGTCCCATTCTACCAGTTTTGCATATTGTTGTAAGATGATACCAACTTACCATGTTGACTTATGCAGCTGTTAGCCTTTACATGCCTGCTTTTATATGTACTGATGATGCTTCTGCTAGATCAGTGCAACTCTTGTATATGTATGCCACTTTCTGCTGTGTACTAGATGTGGGTATGTGACTAGTGCTCCCAAGTTCTAGCATGATGTTTTTAGGTGACATGTTTATTGCATTTTAGCTCAAACTTGAGTTGAATGCCAGGGAGTACACTAATTTTACACTCAATCCGAGCGGGCCCTAGTGTGCTGGTCTAAATTATCAGTTCTGGATTGATATTTGGCATTCCAGATTCGATGATTTCTGTGTTTCTGTATTGTGTGCAAATTTGATTGTTTGGAATGCTGGCATGCCGCTGATGCTTATTGTGTTTGCTCTCTAGTAAAGTGTACACTCAGATGCCCTGGAGGTGTGTACCCTGCAATGATGAGGTTGCTATATATGACAATGGTTTTGTTTCTGTAAAGTGATGGGTATCTGAAGTGCTTAAGTATGGATGAATATCTGGTGTGCTCCAGTTTGATCCGTGAGTTCTGCACCTTCTACTTGCATTTATGGTGTAACGTTTGAGCAAAACACAATCTTATGTGACGGCCGTAACAACTGGTACATGAACCATCTGCCTACTTTATCAGCAAATTTCAACCAATCTTGTTGCCGTCGAATCAGGTAATCCCTCCATACTCCCTTCTCCAATTCTTTGTTCCCGGGCTCTGAAGCCCAAGCGTGTCTCAGGCCTCTGCATCTCAAATACGAAGAAGAAAGACACGATAAATAGATTGGTGTGAAAATTTCACTTTTGACGAACTTGAAACCAATCCTGGAGTAGGAAGAAAGATTGAACGGACCATGTACGGATCAGAAGCCAGGCCTGAACCGTTCCTCAAATAAAAGAAAAACAAATAGCCCTGAACCAAGTAAACGTAAAACCCTAAACCCTTGCGTTTCTTACCCAAAATCCGTGAACCAATTGCCAATCTCCCAATACACATCAAGCTAGATTCGAGATGGGAGGAGAGGGGGTACCGGCGCCAGCCATCTCGGCCGTGCTTGATGACGACGATCGATGATCTCCTCGGCGAGATCCTCATACGTGCCGCATTCCCCACCAGCCTCGTCGGCACCGCGCTGGTCTGCAAGCGCTGGCTCCGCCTCACCTCCGCGCCTGCCTTCCTTTGTCGCTTTCGTGACCTCTACCCTCCCAGCATCCTCGGTTTCTACATTAATACTACAGTCAACACCCCACGGTTCGCCATGCTAGCTTTGATTTGGAAAGTTTGGGGTGCGACATGCTCTATGTTGAATGCTTTGATGGCCTCCTCCTCATCACCTCTGGCGTGTACCATGGGGGTGGCAGACAGACTAGAAGGGTATGCTGCCCCTTGTACCCCATGAGAGATATGGCTATCCTCCCACCAGTTCCGGACACCATCCATAACGGCTTCACATACTACCACCGTGAGATCCTCCTCAGTCACAGCGGCGATGGCCTGTCCTGCTTCTATTTGACAATAGAGCATAAAGATCAGCAGTCCAGATGTCTATGTGCTACAGGATGGTCTCTGGGCCATCTACTCTTCGACTGTAACTGAAACCTTTTGAATCGGACTGCTATTGAGTAGTTTGATTGTGGATGAAAGGATCTGTAATCTGACCCATGTGAATGGCATTTATAAGTTAGTCTTGCTAGATCTTGCGTCGTCCCGCTTGTCGCTAGTTGACCTCCCAGAGGAGGCGGAGTTTCAAACCACCGGCATGCCGCTTGCAAATGATTCTGGGGTTCATTTCATTCATGTCAAAGGATCCCAGCTTCGCATCTAGCTCTACACCATGGACAAGAATTTCCTCCCCAATTGGTTAATTGTAGATACCATTTGTTTGCGTGAGATATGTGCTAATCATATGATACCAACTAGCATGTTCGAGGCTGTGGGTGATTCAGCTTTTGTGGTAAATGCAGTTGGGGTTCATTATGGGTTTATTTTCTTGGACAAGAATGACGTCCTCTACCCGTTTGATATTAAACGCAAGACGGCAAAGAAGTTTTACGAGGTGACACAAGAGGATAAATATATAGAGAGAGTCAGACCCTTCATGATGGTTTGGCCTCCTAAATTTCCTATTATGAAGGGAGGGTGTGATCCAAAAAAATGACGTCCCTGCAAGGTTTGTTTCTTGTTGATCCGTCTAGTATTGTGGTCTTCCAGTCTCCGTTATGCTAATATTTTGTCTCATCTTATGATGTTTCTGATTGTTTCTTAAATCAATACGACAGGACAATTCGTTAGTGGGTGTATGCACTTCCCATTTAGTGGTAACAAGCGCAACATAGATTCTAGGATAATTGGTCGTCCCCTATTATACAGTACTATAAATGTTTTCTTAGCTGCCATCTTGCAAATTTTTACATGTTAAGAAAATTCTGTTTATACACATTCTGTCACTCGGATATAGAAGCTTGGCTGCAACCCCGTTACCCAAGCTTTTGATTGTTGATTCTTCAGAGTCCAGCTAGTTTCCTTACTGAAACACAAGGTGGTTTATCCTCATTGAGTTTTAGGGTGGTTAATTACTCTTTTATGTATGTCAGGACTGCCAAACATTGTTTTTGATCAGAATACCTGTGTACCTGTATAGTCTACAAATGAGATAATACATGTTCTCAACAGTGCATATATAGCACATCCTACTTTTTGGTTGTTTATGCTCGGTGGGAAAAGAAGTAAATTATTAGAAGACTTGAAACACTTATAGATATGAATAATGACAAAACAGTTTGGAATTTTTCTTATATACTTCTCGAAAATTCTTGCACAGACAGACTCTGCGAACATATCACCAAAAGATGCTTGCTTTTTCAATATATATATATATATATATATATATATATATATATATATATATATATATATATCCTCCTGAAGCTAAGCAATGCTAAGCTAATTTCCAGATGCTTTTATCAGTAACCGGAAACAATGGTATCAAGTGGACCACATGGCAAGCAAGATGTAATGGACCAAATTTGAGGAACTGCTCACACCATTTCAGTGGACAACCGATGAAGTAGGTTGATAACTCGATCGAGCATCCAGAGTTTCGCCTAGTTTCTTTCCCTGACAGCCATCAATTCCCTTCTCCTTGGAGGCTGAAGGACCCCTTTGAAGGCAGTGTCGAAAGACAACCATGGCATTCTGGCAAGGCCAACAACATTAACTTTTGGTTCATTCACAGTACCTTAAACTGATCTACCAGCAAACTTTTGGTCAAACAAATGAGAACCAATCCTAATTACTAGTATTGATTGCACCTGATGTGTCTCGAAGCTGCATTTGATGTATGCTGCAGCGCCGGCCTGCTTCCTAAGTTCCTCACCCTGAACAAAGGGGAGGATGACATATAAATCATCTCTTTGTGTCACTGATTGTTGAAAAGAAGTTGAAAGAGAGAAAACAAACATGTGCAGCTATTGTTGCTGAAACACCAAGATGGTCTGCGAAGTAGGCTCAGTGGTGGCTTACTTCAACTTTATTTAAAAGAGTGTACACCAGCCATCTTCCTCGCTGGTCCCCAACATTGCCGCGACCCTTCAAGAAGACAGTAGATGGGTGATTCTTCAACAGAAGATGAAGAAATGAAGAGCTGAAATTTACCTAAGGCATTGGACCCACACCATTCATGGATGGAGCCTCGAGGAACCCTCTTCTCCACTTCTCTCGACCCGCAGCCACCATTGCTGCCTCGCGCTAAGCAACCGAGCTACATATGAAAGAACGGCCCTGGAAATAGTTAATTTAGCCAGGACAAATTAGAGCAGTACAAAAAACCGCATCCAAGTGGATACTTTTGTTTTCAGCTTACTTTGTTTGTCCCTTTAATTTTCTCTGATGCCTTGTGAGTAAGGGCTGCACATAAGGATAGTTGCAAACACGAGACACTCCAAAATGGTATTACTGCATATAGAAATCCATATAAATTATCTAACATTCTCAGGCAATTTACTAACACATCATATGGCAAAGATGAACCATAGCCAAAAATGTTGATAATGGGTTCTAACAAATGTCTCTCAATACATCAAGAACAGCTCCAGGATCTGTAACCAAAGATCAACGAAGGAGCTTATAGGGCTCATATCAAATAGATTGATTATTGCAGCCATCATAGTCAAAATCGAGCAAGCAGCATTTAACTGAGCGCAAACATCATCTCTCAGTTCAGTGAATAAAGCTACAGAACTGGTACATAGAATGAGTAAGGAGTGAGCTCGCCAGGTTATGTGGCATGAGTATGGTGAGATGAGATGATAATGACCTGCAGGGGAAAAAGGGATGCCAAAAAATTTCAATTCATAAGCACAAAATCTTCGCCTCGGCCTGCTTGGATTTTTGGCAAACACATAGCAGGCATAGATAAAGCAGAATCCACAGAAATAAAGCTGAGAATTTGTGGGGATCAATTCAAAAGAGAGAGATGACTGTGGGTACCTGTGAGGCTACAATAGGGCATACGTTCCATGTGAGCTTAGCTGCAGCGGCCGCCTGCGCTACTCCTATTGCTACGCTTACAACAGTTAAACTAGCAGCATTTTGTGGTGGCGCAACTTGAATTAGGACAACACAAAGCATGGCTACAAAATAAACATTCGAACTTGAATTACAATAGAACATAGCAGGTCAGCGAAAATGAATAAATGTATCTGTGGGCAAGAGACAACGAGAACATAATGATTTTAATTGATTCCGACTCACTGCCAGCATGGTCTGGGATTAAATTAAATCTGCAATCACAGGGAGGGCAGAAGCAAACAACCTAAATCAAAGAGATGAACAAGTAGCTACATGAAATAAAAATAAGTGGTAAGAGTTAAAACTGGAGCGTAGTCTTTTTTGGTTGTAGGATGCAACATTAGTTTGAATCTCCATTGTTGCACCTTTGTAGATAAATCTAGATTCAAAATATTTAAAGGATGACAAAGTTACAATGAATTGGGAAATAGTAGATTTAGAAAAGCTGCAACTCAGCAGCAGGTTGTACTTGAATTCGTCAACTACGACATGCAAAGTGCAAGATACCTTTCAATAAGTTAGTGAAGCTCAGCTAAAGCATGTGTCAAACAAAGAGGATGTAAAGGGTAAATAAGCCTGTCTCGGTTGGGGTAGGGATGACGGGTTACAACACTGGTTCCAAAATGCACTTATCCAAGCCAGCATCTGCAATAGTTGACAATTAACAACCGAGGATAGGGAAAACCTTTTACAACAGTTGAGAATTGCCGTCCAAGGATAGAGAAAACCTAATGTCTGGGGAGTTTAATTAATGAATAAGGTCGAAAAAGTCAAGGGACTGAAAAAGAACCGCAGAGGCAAAATAGGACCACCCGCTAGGCCGTATAATTACAACTTCTGGAGAACCACCAACAAATCTGAATCAGAGTTGTCGAAGACTTTTAAATTAAACAATGGAGAGGAGGAAATTAAATGGAAAGAGTAATGATCTCCAAACATAGATCAGCGAGACGATAAGTGCCCCCGCTAAGCCGTATAACCCCCAAATTTCTAGAAAACCACCAATAAACGCAAATTAGAATTGTGAGATTAAAGACGAGTTGTGGAGGGGAAGAAATTAAAATACAGAAAGTGATGATCATCCAAACACAGATCATCAAGAAGATAAGTCACCCTGCCCCTAACCATATAATCCCATGTTTTAGAAAAAATGGCCAATAATAATAATAATCCAAATCAGAATCTTTGGAGACTAAATTATTGTACTGAGCAAGCGAAGAACTTAAATCAAGAGGGGTCGAGAATTTGCGATCATTTGAAAATTCATGAGGGGCCAAAAAACTTCAGTTCAACAACGAAACATCATCCAATAAGATTTGAAAAAAAATCTAATGGATTGTAATAATTGAAATTAGCAAGTCCAAACCTTCGCCCTTGGATTCATCTTTGCATAGTACTATCCTACTACTACTAGTGCATCTAAATGAGCACAAACGTGATCAGCTGCCAACAAGGCACACATACCACAGAATTTTCCATCTGTTCTAATTAACCCAAATCATCCTCCCATGATGATCTTGTACTCGCAACATTCTTGGGGGAGGGCTATCAAAATCATCAAAGTCTACCAACTACGATCCATTTGTATCATCTCCATGCTCATATCCATATGGGGAACATACAAGCTACTAAGCTTAGGTCAAAATATCACAAATCCAAGTGCTCAAGTTATCTCCAACCTAGAATTCAACTAGTAATATCCAAGATGACCCAATAGTCCACCAATACCACATTCATGCTAATCAAACTATACCTATATAAATCCAATATATCTCATGTCGATCATGATACACCCTAAAGTTCTCTAGTTTCAAGCTAATGCCAAAATATCACAAATCCAAGTGCCCACTCTCAAGTTTAACTCCGACCTAGAATTCAAGCAGACATATCATTGAACCTAACACAAACAACATTTGTATTACTCCAATATCTTTGTTTCGTTCCTGCTAATTCAATCCAAGATGATGTAATAGTCCATTAATTCTCACAATCATGCTGATTATATTACACTCATATAAATCCAATATATCTTGGACTGATCATACTACACACTAAAGTTCTCCGGTTTCAATCTGTAAAGGTGAAACTACCCTCCTCCTACTACTTCATCTAAAGGAGCACAAACACATAATAAAGGCATGATCAACTGCTCCAACAAGGCTCATACCACTGAAATTGTCATCTATTCTAATTAATCCAAATCATCCTCCCATGATGACCTTGTTGGGGAACGTAGCGGAAATTCGAAATTTTCTACGCATCACCAAGATCAATCTATGGAGTAATCTAGCAACGAGGGGAAGGAGAGTGCATCTACATACCCTTGTAGATCGCTACGCGGAAGCGTTCAAGAGAACGGGGTTGATGGAGTCGTACTCGTCGTGATCCAAATCACCGATGATCCTAGTGCCGAACGGATGGCACCTCCGTGTTCAACACACGTACAGCCCGGTGACTTCTCCTACGCCTTGATCCAGCAAGGGGAGAAGGAGAGGTTGGGAAGACTCCATCCAGCAGCAGCACGACGGCGTGGTGGTGGTGGAGGAGCGTGGTACTCCAGCAGGGCTTCGCCAAGCACCGCAAGAGACGAGGAGGGAGAGGGGTAGGGTTGCGCCAACAGGGGAAGAATTCACATGTCTTGGGCAGCCCCAAACCTCAAGTATATATAGGGGGAGGGGAGGGGCTGCGCCCCCACCTAGGGTTCCCTCCCTAGGGGTGGCGGCAGCCCCTAGATCCCATCTAGGGGGCGGCCAAGGGGAGGGGGGAGAGGGAGGCGCACCAGGCATGGGCCCTTAAGGCCCATCTGCCCTTAGGGTTTGCCCCCTCCTCCCCTTTAGGCGCCTTGGGCCCTTGGTGGGGGGGCGCACCAGCCCACCTGGGGCTGGTCCCCTCCCACACTTGGCCCATGCAGCCCTCCAGGATTTGTGGCCCACTTGGTGGACCCCCGGGACCCTCCCGGTGGTCCCGGATACGTTACTGATAAAACCCAAAACTTTTCCGGCGATCAAAACAGGACTTCCCATATATAAATCTTTACCTCCGGACCATTCCGGAACTCCTCGTGATTGACGTTCTCCGGTCAATAACCAACAGCGGGATCTGGATACCCATGTTGGTTCCCACATGTTCCACGATGATCTCATCGGAATGAACCACGATGTCAAGGATTAATCAATCCCGTATACAATTCCCTTTGTCTATCGGTATGATACTTGCCCGAGATTCGATCGTCGGTATCCCGATACCTTGTTCAATCTCGTTACCGGCAAGTCTCTTTACTCGTTCCGTAACACATCATCCCGTGATCAACTCCTTGATCACATTGTGCACATTATGATGATGTCCTACCGAGTGGGCCCAGAGATACCTCTCCGTCACACGGAGTGACAAATCCCAGTCTCGATTCGTGCCAACCCAACAGACACTTTCGGAGATACCTGTAGTGTACCTTTATAGCCACCCAGTTACGTTGTGACGTTTGGCACACCCAAAGTATTCCTACGGTATCCGGGAGTTGCACAATCTCATGGTCTAAGGAAATGATACTTGACATTAGAAAAGCTTTAGCATACGAACTACACGATCTTTGTACTAGGCTTAGGATTGGGTCTTGTCCATCACATCATTCTCCTAATGATGTGATCCCGTTATCAACGACATCCAATGTCCATGGTCAGGAACCGTAACCATCTATTGATCAACGAGCTAGTCAACTAGAGGCTTACTAGGGACATGGTGTTGTCTATGTATCCACACATGTATCTGAGTTTCCTATCAATACAATTCTAGCATGGATAATAAACGATTATCATGAACAAGGAAATATAATAATAACCAATTTATTATTGCCTCTAGGGCATATTTCCAACAGTCTCCCACTTGCACTAGAGTCAATAATCCAGTTCACATCGATATGTGATTAACACTCAAGGTCACATCCCCATGTGACTAACACCCAAAGAGTTCTGGGTTTGATCATGTTATGCTCGTGAGAGAGGTTTCAGTCAACGGGTCTGCAACATTCAGATCCATATGTACTTCGCAAATTTCTATGTCATGTTGTAGATGCAACTACTACGCTACATTTGGAGCCATTTCAAATAACTGTTCTACTTGGAGCTATTCTAAATTGTTGCTCCATTATACGTATCCGGTATCTCTACTCAGAGCTATCCGGATAGGTGTTAAGCTTGCATCGACGTAACTCTTTACGTCGAACTCTTTATCACCTCCATAACCGAAAACATATCCTTATTCCTCTAAGGATAATTTAGACCGCTATCTGGTGATCTACTCCTAGATTACCTTTGTACCCTCTTGCCAGATATGTGGCAAGGCACACATCAGGTGCGGTACTCAGCATGGCACACCTTATAGAGCCTATGAAAAAAGCATAGGGGACAACCTTCGTCCTTCCTCTTTCTTCTGCCATGGTCGAGCTTTAAGTCTTAACTTCATACCTTACAACTCAGGCAAGAACTCCTTCTTTAACTGATCCATCTTGAACACCTTCAAGATCATGTCAAGGTATGTGCTCATTTGAAAGTACCATTAAGCGTTTTGATCTATCCTTATAGATCTTGATGCTCAATGTTCAAGTAGCTTAATCCAGGCTTTTCATTGAAAAACACTTTACAAATAACCCTATATGCTTTCCAGAAATTCTACGTCATTTCTGATC
The DNA here is from genome assembly GCF_003073215.2 of Triticum urartu. Lineage (NCBI taxonomy): Eukaryota > Viridiplantae > Streptophyta > Magnoliopsida > Poales > Poaceae > Triticum > Triticum urartu. The sequence goes on from NC_053028.1 coordinate 670,436,509, forward strand.
AACGATATGTCAACAACATATATTCATCAGAAATTCTATAGTGCTCCCACTCACTTCTTTGGAAATACAAGTTTCTCATAAACTTTGTATACACCCAAAATCTTTGATCATCTCATCAAAGCATACATTCCAACTCCGAGATGCTTACTCCAGTCCTTAGAAGGATTGCTGGAGCTTTGCATACTTATTAGCATCTTTCAGGATTGACAAAACCTTCCGGTTGTATCACATACAACCTTTCCTCAAGAAAATCGTCGAGGAAACAATGTTTTTGACATCCTATCTGCAAGATTTCATAAATAATGCAGTAATCGCTAATATAATTCCAACAGACTTTTAGCATCGCTACGAGTGAGAAAGTCTCATCGTAGTCAACTCCTTGAACTTGTCGGAAAACATCTTAACGACAAGTCGAGCTTTCTTAATGGTGATACTTACCATCATTGTCCGTCTTTCTTTTAAAATCCATATGTACCTAACAGCCTTACGACCACCAAGTAGTTCTTCCAAAGTCTACACTTTGTTTTCATATATGGATCCTCTCTCGGATTATATGGCCTCGAGCCATTTTGGAATCCATGCCCACCATCGCTTCTCCATAGCTCATAGGTTTATTGTTGTCTAGCAACATGACTTCCAAGACAGGATTACGTACCACTCTGAAGTAGTACGCATCCTTGTCATCCTACGACGTTTGATAGCGACTTGATCCGAAGTTTCATGATCACTATCATAAGCTTCCACTTCAATTGGTGTAGGTGCCATAGGAACAACTCCCTGTGCCCTGCCACACACTAGTTGAAGAGACGGTTCAATAACCTCATCAATTCTCCACCATCCTCCCACTCAATTCTTTCGAGAGAAACTTTTCCTCGAGAAAGGACCCGATTCTAGAAACAATCCCTTATTGCTTTCGGATCTGAGACAGGAGGTATACCCAACTGTTTTGGGTGTCCTATGAAGATGCATTTATCCGCTTTGGGTTCGAGCTTATCAGCCTAAAACTTTTTCACATAAGCGTCGCAGCCCCAAACTTTTAAGAAATGACAGCTTAGGTTTCTCTAAACCATAGTTCATACGGTGTCATCTCATCGGAATTACGTGGTGCCCTATTTAAAGTGAATGTGGTTGTCTCTAATGCCTAACCCATAAACTATCGTGGTAATTCGATAAGAGACATCATGGTATGCATCATATCCAATAGGGTGCAGTTATGATGTTCGGACACACCATCACACTATGGTGTTCCAGGCTGTATTAGTTGTGAAACAATTTCCACAATGTCTTAATTCTGTGCCAAACTCGTAATTCAGATATTCATCTCTATGATCATATCATAGATATTTTATCCTCTTGTCACGATGATCTTTCAACTTCATCCTGAAATTACTTGAACCTTTCAATAATTCAGACTCGTGATTCATCAAGTAAATATACTCAACATCTACTCAAATCATCTGTGAAGTAAGAACATAACGATATCCACTACACGCCTCAGCACTCATTGGACTACGCACATCAAGATGTATTACTTCCAACAAGTTGCTTTCTTGTTCCATTTTACTGAAAACGAGGCCTTCAGTCATCTTGCCCATCTGGTATGATTTGCATGTCTCAAGTGAGTCCAAACGATCCATCTATATAGAGTTTCTTCATGCATATCTACCAACAAACATGGTTCGCATGTCTCAATCCTTTCAAAAATGAGTGAGTCCAAAGATCCATCAACATGGAGCTTCTTCATGCGTTCTATACCAATATGACTCAAATTGCAGTGCCACATTTGTGTGGTACTATCATTACTATCTTATACCTTTGGCATGAAAATGTGTATCACTACGATCGAGATTCAATAAACCATTCATTTTAGGTGCAAGACCATTGAAGGTATTATTCAAATAAACAGAGTAACCATTATTCTCCTTAAATGAATAACCGTATTGCGATAGACATAATCCAATCATGTCTATGCTCAACGCAAACACCAATCTCGATGGTAGAGGGAGCGTGCGATGCTTGATCACATCAAGCTTGGGAAAAACTTCCAACACATATCGCTAGCTCACCTTTTAGCTAGTCTCCGTTTATTCCGTAGCCTTTTGTTTTGAGTTTACTAACACTTCGCAACCGAACCGGTATCTAATACCATGGTGCTACTAGGAGTACTAGTAAAGTACACATTAACACAATGTATATCCAATATACTTCTATCGACCTTGCCAGCCTTCTCATCTACCAAGTATCTAGGGTAATTCTGCTCCAGTGGCTGTTCCCCTTATTACAGAAGCACTTAGTCTCGGGCTTGGGTTCAACTTTGGGTTTCTTCACTAGAACAACAACTGATTTGTTGTTCCATGAAGTATCCCTTTCTTGCTCTTGCCCTTCTTGAAACTAGTGGTTTTACTAACCATCAACGATTGATGCTCCCTTTTGATTTCTACTTTTTGCGGTGTCGCGAATAGCTCAAGGATCATATCTATCCCGGATATGTTATAATTCATCACGAAGCTCTAGTAGCTTAGTCGCAGTGACTTTGGAGAACCATCACTATTTCATCTGGAAGATCAACTCCCACTCGACTCAAGCGATTGTTGTACTCAGACAATCTGAGCACAAGCTCAAGATTGAGCTTTTCTCCCTTATTATGCAGGCTAAGAAAATCGTCGGAGGTCTTATACCTCTTGACGTGGGCACGAGCCTGAAATCCCAATTTCAGTCCTTGGAACATCTCATATGTTCTGCGATGTTTCAAAAACGTCTTTGGTGCCTCAATTCTAAACCATTTAGCATTACGCACTGAACTATCATGTAGTCATCAAAATGTGTATGTCAGATGTTCGCAACATCCACAGACGACGTTCGAGGTTCAGCACACTGAGCGGTGCATTAAGGACATAAGCCTTCTACTGTCTGCATAAATGCTACTATCAACTTTCAACTAATTTTTCTCTAGGAACATATCTAAACAGTAGAACTGAAGCGCGAGCTACGACATAATTTGCGAAGACCTTTTGACTATGTTCAGGATAATTAAGTTCATCTTATAAACTCCCACTCAGATAGACATCCCTCTAGTCATCTAAGTGATACATGATCCGAATCAACTAGGCCGTGTCCGATCATCACGTGAGACGGACTAGTCATCATCGGTGAACATCTCATGTTGATCGCATCTTCTATACGACTCATGTTCGACCTTTCGGTCCTCCGTGTTCCGAGGCCATGTCTGTACATGCTAGGCTCGTCAAGTTAACCTAAGTGTTTCGCATGTGTTCCGAGGCCATGTCTGTACATGCTAGGCTCGTCAACACCCATTGTATTCGAACGTAAGAATCTATCACACCCGATCATCACGTGGTGCTTCAAAACGACGAACTTTCGCAACGGTGCACAGTTAGGGAGAACACTTCTCTTGAAATTTTAGTGAGGGATCATCTTATTTAAGCTATCGTCGTTCTAAGAAAATAAGATGTATAAACATGATAAACATCACATGCAATCAAATAGTGACATGATATGGCCAACATCATATTGCTCCTTTTGATCTCCATCTTCGGGGCTCCATGATCATCATCGTCACCGGCATGACACAATGATCTCCATCATCATGATCTCCATGAAGTTGTCTCGCCAACTTATTACTTCTACTACTATGGCTACCGGTTAGCAATAAAGTAAAGTAATTACATGGCGTTGTTCAATGACACGCGGGTCATACAATAAATAAAGACAACTCCTATGGCTCCCGCCGGTTGTCATACTTATCGACATGCAAGTCGTGATTCCTATTACAAGAACATGATCAATCTCATACATCACATATCATTCATCACATTCTTCTTGGCCATATCACATCACATAGCATACCCTGCAAAAACAAGTTAGACGTCCTCTAATTGTTGTTTGCATGTTTTACGTGGCTGCTATGGGTTTCTAGCAAGAACGTTTCTTACCTACGCAAAAAACACAACGTGATATGCCAATTGCTATTTACCCTTCATAAGGACCCTTTTCATCGAATCCGATCCGACTAAAGTGGGAGAGACAGACACCCGCTAGCCACCTTATGCAACTAGTGCATGTCAGTCGGTGGAACCAGTCTCACGTAAGAGTACGTGTAAGGTCGGTCCGGGCCGCTTCATCCCACAATGCCGCCGAATCAAGATTGGAATAGTAACGGTAAGCATATTGAACAAAATCAACGCCCACAACTACTTTGTGTTCTACTCGTGCATAGAAACTACACATAGACCTAGCTCATGATACCACTGTTGGGGAACGTAGCGGAAATTTGAAATTTTCTACGCATCACCAAGATCAATCTATGGAGTAATCTAGCAACGAGGGAAGGAGAGTGCATCTACATACCCTTGTAGATCGCTACGCGGAAGCGTTCAAGAGAACGGGGTTGATGGAGTCGTACTCGTCGTGATCCAAATCACCGATGATCCTAGTGCCGAACGGACGGCACCTCCGTGTTCAACACACGTACAGCCCGGTGACGTCTCCTACGCCTTGATCCAGCAAGGGGAGAAGGAGAGGTTGGGAAGACTCCATCCAGCATCAGCCAGCACGACGGCGTGGTGGTGGTGGAGGAGCGCGGGACTCCAGCAGGGCTTCGCCAAGCACTACGAGAGACGAGGAGGGAGAGGGGTAGGGCTGCGCCAACAGGGAGAGAATCACATGTGTTGGGCAGCCCCAAACCTCAAGTATATATAGGGGGAGGGGAGGGGCTGCGCCCCCACCTAGGGTTCCCTCCCTAGGGGTGGCGGCAGCCCCTAGATCCCATCTAGGGCGGCCAAGGGGAGGGGGAGAGGGAGGCGCACCAGGCATGGGCCCTAAGGCCCATCTGCCCTTAGGGTTTGCCCCCCTCCTCCCCTTAGGCGCCTTGGGCCCTTGTGGGGGGCGCACCAGCCCACCTGGGGCTGGTCCCCTCCCACACTTGGCCCATGCAGCCCTCCGGGGCTTGTGGCCCCACTTGGTGGACCCCCGGGACCCTCCCGGTGGTCCCGGTACGTTACCGATAAAACCCTGAAACTTTTCCGGTGACCAAAACAGGACTTCCCATATATAAATCTTTACCTCCGGACCATTCCGGAACTCCTCGTGATGTCCGGGATCTCATCCGGGACTCCGAACAACATTCGGTAACCACGTATATCTTCCCTATAACCCTAGCGTCATCGAACCTTAAGTGTGTAGACCCTACGGGTTCGGGAGACCATGCAGACATGACCGCGACGACTCTCCGGTCAATAACCAACAGCGGGATCTGGATACCCATGTTGGCTCCCACATGTTCCACGATGATCTCATCGGATGAACCACGATGTCAAGGACTAATCAATCCCGTATACAATTCCCTTTGTCTAGCGGTATTGTACTTGCCCGAGATTCGATCGTCGGTATCCCGATACCTTGTTCAATCTCGTTACCGGCAAGTCTCCTCTTTACTCGTTCCGTAACACATCATCCCGTGATCAACTCCTTGATCACATTGTGCACATTATGATGATGTCCTACCGAGTGGGCCCAGAGCACCTCTCCGTTTACACGGAGTGACAAATCCCAGTCTCGATTCGTGCCAACCCAACAGACACTTTCGGAGATACCTGTAGTGTACCTTTATAGCCACCCAGTTACGTTGTGACGTTTGGCACACCCAAAGTATTCCTACGGTATCCGGGAGTTGCACAATCTCATGGTCTAAGGAAATGATACTTGACATTAGAAAAGCTTTAGCATACGAACTACACGATCTTTGTGCTAGGCTTAGGATTGGGTCTTGTCCATCACATCATTCTCCTAATGATGTGATCCCGTTATCAATGACATCCAATGTCCATGGTCAGGAAACCGTAACCATCTATTGATCAACGAGCTAGTCAACTAGAGGCTTACTAGGGACATGGTGTTGTCTATGTATCCACACATGTATCTGAGTTTCCTATCAATACAATTCTAGCATGGATAATAAACGATTATCATGAACAAGGAAATATAATAATAACCAATTTATTATTGCCTCTAGGGCATATTTCCAATAGACCTTGCACTCGTAACATTCTTGGGGAGGGCTAGCAAAATCATCAAAGTATACCAACTACAATTCCTTTGTATAATCTCCATGCTCATATCCATATGGGGCACATACAAGCTACTAAGCTTAGGTCAAAATATGACAAATCCAGGTGCTCATGTTATCTCCAACCTAGAATCCAACTAGTAATTTCCAAGATCATCTGATAGTCCACCAATACTGCATCCATACTAATCATACTATACCTATATAAATCAAATACATCTCAGGTTGATCATGCTACACCCTAAAGTTCTCCAGTTTCAAGGTCATGTCAAAATATCACAAATCCAAGTGCCTAATCTGAGGTTTAACTCCAACCTAGAATCCATGCATATATATCATTGAACCAAACACAAACAACATTTCTATTACCCCAATATCTTTTTTTCTTCATACTAATTCAATCCAATATGATGTAATAGTCCATCAATTTTCCCAATCATGTTGATTATATTACACATATAAATCCAATATATGTCCGATTGATCATACTACACCCTAAATTTCTCTAATTTCGATCTCTAAAGGTGTGCATCTAGTACCTATCATAACTATGATCCAACAAAACCCACTTTCATCGTTATCTAAGTCCAGTATAAAGAAAGTTTCCAATGGATTACTATAGATCCAAAAATTAGAAGGTATTTATTCACCAGATTTTTTTCAAGATCACAATCACATAAGTATATCCAAATTGTTCCAAGGTTATTAAAAATCTATTTATTCACTGATATAATATCACTTCATAAGTGATACCCTCCTACTACTGCATCTAAAGGAGCACAAACACATAATAAAAGCAAGATCAGCTGCTCCAATGAGGCTCAAAACACTGAAATTGTCATCTATTCTAATTATCCAAATCACCCTCCCATGATGATCTCGTACTTGTAACATTCTTGGGGAGGGCTAGCAAAATCATCAAAGTCGACCAACTACAATATGTTTGTATCATCTTCATGCTCATGTCCATTTGGGGCCCATACAAGCTACTAAGCTTAGCTTAAAGTATCACAAATCCAAGTGCTCAAGTTATCTCCAACCTATAATCCAACTAATATCCAAGATGATCCAATAGTCCACCAATACCACATTCATGCTAATCATACTATACCTATATAAATCCAATATATCTCAGGTTGATCATGCTACACCCTAAAGTTCTCCAGTTTCAAGCTCATGTGAAAATATCAGAAATCCAAGCGCCCAATCTCAAGTTTAACTCTGACCTAGAATCCAAGCAGATATATCATTGAACCTAACACAAACAACATTTCTATTACTCCAATATGTTTGTTTTCTTTCAACTATTTCAATCCAAGATGATGTAGTAGTCCATCAATTTTCACAACTCATATTATACTCATATAAATCCAATATATCTCCGATTGATCATACTACACGTTAAAGTTCTCAAGTTTTTTCTTTTGAGAAAACGCCAAAGCTTTGCATTTCATTGTATTGAAAATGAGTTTGGTACAATCCTCCTAGGAGGCCAGTTACAAGGCAAGTATAGGAACATTAGTGAACATCCCAGGCTTGTGGTAGGATGACGCGGAGGCCTAGGGCCCAAAGTGTAGCCTCGGCCTAGATCATAGCGATAAGTGAGGTGGTCGAAGGGCGAGCCCCCTTGAAGACGCATCCATTGCGATGCTTCCAGATCATCCATGGCACGAGCAGGGCAGTGGAAGCAAGACCCTTGTGCATAGGCAAAGTTCTCAAGTTTCAATCTCTAAAGGTGTGCATCTAGTACAAATCATAACTATGATCCAACCAAGCCACTATCATGGTTATCTAAGATCAATATAGAGCAAGCTTCCACTAGATAACTATAGATCCAAAAATAAGAATTTATTTATCCATCATATTTTTTTCAAGATCACAATCACCTAACTAAATCCAAAATGTTCCAAACTAATTAAAGATCTATTTATCCACCTATATAATATCACTTCATAAGTTCTACCATCCTCCTACAATTGCATATAAAGGAGCACAAACACATAATAAAAGCAAGATCAACTGCTCCAACAAGGCTCATACCACCGAAATTGTCATCTATTCTAATTAATCCAAATTATCCTCCCATGATGTTCTTGTACTCGTAACATTCTTGGGGAGGGCTAGCAAAATCATCAAAGTCTACCAACTACAATTCATTTGTATCATCTCCACTAGATCGGGATCGGGCCTTGGCGCAAGGGTGCCGGTCCCAACGTTTTGATCAGGCAGGTAATGCTAAGTCAGTAGTAATCCAGGTTCTGGTGCCATATTTTTAGTTTGTTGCTGGCAGGTGGTGCCTGGCTCAACACATCACACGGACATGTAAACAAAGTACAACATTTTGCAAGAGTAATCAAACATAAGATTGTCTTTATAGATAGCATAACTGTTGTCAACATATCTTGACGCATTTTCTGGTCCATCCCATAGGTGCAACACGCTTAATCCTAAATGACATATAATGACAGATCCAAAATAAAAATAGCAAAGTAGCTTCCTATGATAGATTGCTATTTGATCAGAAAGCATAAAGACCCAAGCAAGGAATAGTAATCGCCCATGTCAATAGGTTCACAATTGTACATTCATTACAGGGGATAGAGCTTAATATACCAGAAGCAAGTCAGATTCCAAAATAACAAAGAGAAGAGTAACTGCCATTTGATAGATTCTATTTGATGACAAAGGCATAAAGACCCAATTCATACCATACAATGGTTGTCCACGACAATAAGTTCACTACAATATACCAAAAGCAAGAGAAACATCATAATAACAAAAGTACGTTGAAAGGTGTAGCGGTTGCCGATGAGTCTGAAGCTCGTAGCAAGCACACAACTTCCCATGCAGAGTATATGTCCTGGTAAGAAGATAAAAGGAGGTGGAGCACCACAATACATAATTTATTAGACTAAAGAGCACTACAGTATCATAATAATTTGGAGCAATTGTATGCCTACTCATGATCTCAACAGATGCGACTTTGGTACATTATTTTTTTGATCATTTTGGTGCAGTTTGGTTATAGTCAAATCAATCAACCAGCTATGCAAGTACAATAGTTATCAACAAAGAGCCACGTCACGCCAGTTCTAAATTGCAGGATAGGTGCTTACTATATTTTCTATGATTGGCACGCATCTATTAAAATCAAGAAATACATGTATATGCCAACTACTAGTGCTCGGGAGGGGGGATGAATTATGCTTATGCAACGCCATGAATATCTTTATTTTTTTGAATATATATGATGCATTTACATTGGTTTTTCAGCTGTCGTTGTCAGATTTTAAACTTGACTTGTATTCTACAAAAATATTTACCTGATGTGATGTGATCTAGTGTGTTGTTGCAAATACAAATATATATTTTTAGTCAATCATTTGCAAATCTCTAACCTCCTATATGCTCTAACTATGCTTACTATGTAATTACGAAGTTATTAACTTTCTAATCATCACTTATTCATTTATAATTAGAACATGACACTACTTTGATATATCCCCTTCTTGACAGATCCTAAAAACATCTTTGAAGATATAAAGTTCGGTAGTCTATCGATTCGTTTCAAAGGATGCAAAGAAAAACTGCGAGTAGGGGGCTCACCTACTGCTATAGGCATTGCTTGGAGGCGCCGGCGAATGGACAGGCTGTGTTGGCCACCAGATCCGGCGCACGCGCAAGCTCGACGGGGAGCAGTGGCGTGAGAGCTTTGATGGCGCGGCGGCTAACCTCTTCCTCGCCCATTCTGTGCTGGCAGCCATGCTTTTCCTAATGTTGAGAAAGAGGGGGACAAAGCAGGTCATCAAACCAACCAGAAAGGCAAGAGAAGCATCGGGTGAGATCGACGCATACTTACCTGTTTGATAGTGTCGTGTGTTGCGGCAGCGGGATGATGACGACATCAGTAGCGGTGGTGGCATCTGGTTGGTGGCAACCATGGGGGTCCCCACCGACTAAGTGGCGCGCCTTGGCGCGCATTGCCCGTCTGAGCATCGTGACCCAGCATGTATAAATCTTGTACATCGAAAGGAAATTACGACACTATTTTAGGACTAAGGAGTTTAGTATAGAGCGCAAAAAGTAGAGATATACCAAAAGCATGGTAAGCTGAGTATAGTAAGTCGATAGGATATTTTTGCAAGCACATGACAAAATTTGTTCCAAAAAGCCAGAGTGGCAGTGCCAGTGCCAGATAGGACAAACTGTTTGCATCAAGTTTAGTAGAAAGAAAAAAGATTAAAGAGACCAAAAGCCTGAATGTTAATCTCCAAATTCTAGAACCATACATCATTGACAACATACTATAATTAAAATATGACAGCTTAAGATATAGGCCATTTCATTATTTATAAGACATAAACATCAGGGCCGTCTCCAGAAATTTGGGGCCCTGGGCGAAAACCAAAATGTGGCCCAAAATTTTGACAATTCGCATAAAAGAAGAATTAATGTGTGTAAAGAATACTCTCACTTTATTATATAATTTCGAGTCTGCTTTATTTCTACCTTATTTAGGCATATTTCAACACTAATGCTAGAAGGTAAAGGGATTGCAAAGGAATGAACGGACCTCATGGCATACCAAAAAGGAGCATCCGTCTAGTATTTCTTGAAATAAAATCTTCAATCATATCTTCGTACTTTATCTTCTCCAAGACATCATTTTCAAGTGCTATTGTCGCCAATCCATTCAGTCTTTCTTGTGCCATAGTAGAACGCAAGTACGACTTCAACAATTTGAGTTTAGAAAAACTACTTTCCGCAGATGCAACAGTTACAGGAATGGTCAATAAAATTTTGTACGCAATAATAGCATTAGGATAGATTGTGGAGCGCTTCTTCAAATAATTCAAAATGTCAGGAGGACCCATAGATTTCTGAAGTGAATCCTGGATGAAAATTAGCTCACAACACAATTCAAGTCCATCAATATCTGTATGTTCTCCACTCTTAAGTGAATCTAAAAGATTAACACAAGCAGCCATTAAACTCTTGTCATCTACTCCCGCTGTTCCCAAATATAAGTCTTTTTATAGATTTCAACAAGTGACTATGGAGCAAAATGAGTGAATCTACACTCTAAAATATGTCTATATATATCCGTACGTTGTAGTCCATTTGAAACCTCTAAAAAGACTTATATTTAGCAACGGAGGGAGTAGTGATCGCAGCCTATCTGAAGTAAACAAGAAACCAAATATCTTTTCATACCCCTCGTATTGTTCAAATCTCATGGTAAGTGAAGTTATAGCTTGACCAACAACATATATAAAATAATTGACCTAGAATGACTCCTCTGCAGATTGTGAATCAATAGATGCATCATCTTCGCCCTCATCAAATTGTTTTTTCCTTTTGATTTTACTCTTGGTGCGGAACTCTGGATGAATATCCATCTCCATTGCAAAAAAAAATTGCAACTTCCAATGCTTTCGAAAAGCCAGATTCTCTATACTTCTTGAAAAAGGAAAGCAAGCTTTCTACGGATTCAATTGCAGTATCAATAATCATATCCTTTGACTGTACCAGATGATTATTGATACTAAAAAGTCAAAGCCACCAAGTTCATTTTCTTCCAATGATTGAGCTTCACTTTGTGTCGATGAATCTTTATCACTTTCAACCACTTGCAGTAAGGCCTCCCTTATTTACGGTAGCTGAAACCTTATAGCCTGAACACTATCAGCACGACTCTCCCAGCGAGTAGATGACAATGCCTTGAGAGTCAATCCTGGTATGGTATCTTTGAGAATTTGCCATCTCTTAGTAGAATTAGCAAATATTGTATAAATACGCTGAATAACTCCAAAAAATTATGTTGCTTTACGACAAGACTTTGCCATATCACATAGTGCCAAATTCAGACTATGACAACCACAAGCCGGATAAAAAGCTCTTCGGTTTACTTCTGGTACTATGTTTTGTACCCCTTTACTTTTTCCTTTCATATTTGACCCACTATCATATCTCTGTCCTCTCACATTGTCCACATCAAGGCCAAGACTCTTCAATTCCTTCAGCAGAACATCAAACAATCCTTGCACAGTGTTATCTTTCACATCCAAAAAAGCCTAAGAAGGATTCTTCAATGCAAAAAGAACCTGAAGATGCATCAACATACCTAATTATCAAAGACATTTGTTCTTGGTGGCTTGCATCAGGAGTGTAGTCAAGTATAACAGAGAAGTATTTTGCTTCTTTCACCTTCTCAATGATTTTTGACTTGATTGCAACAACAAGCAAATTGATTAACTCATTTTGTATGGGAGGACCAAAATAATGATCACGAATTTTATCAATGGTGATGCAATCAACATGTTATTTGATAACTGGGTCAAATTTAGCCAATATTTGAAAGAGTCCTAAGAAATTGCCATTGTTGTCTTGGTACAACTTGCTATTACTACCACGGAATGCTATATTGTGTTTTGCAAGAAATTTTACAATCAAGAGGATTATGAGCAAAAGTTTTCTCCAATGTTCCTTTTCCTTCTCAAGTTCCCAATGAGCAATTTTGTCAATTGTTTGATTCTTCTCTAACCTAAGATGCATGTCATATCATGTAGTCATATTTGTGACATGTTCTTTGCTTCTTTCATGCTCTTTAAGTCTATGACCAAGATGAGCCTAGTCAGTAAAACCATCATTTGCTAACTGCCCTCTCACCAACCCTTTTCTTAATAATTTGCAGCAAAAACAAAATACTTTGTCAAGATCTTTGTTGTATAGAAGCCATTCTCTATCACACTTCTCTCCATGCAGAAAACCTTCTAGACAATTTGTCTTTTTCACCATGTTCAATAGACGTGTCTCTTTTAGGACATTGTTGCACCAAAACATCTATCATTTTTTAATCAAGTGCATCCCAATTTCTCGGATCAAATATATCAAACGGAAAAGGACATTTGATGTCATCGGCAATATTATCATCATCGCCGGTATAGCATTATCACCTTCATTGGCAGTATCAACATCATCACCTCCATAGGCGATACTACCATCACCCCCTTCCTTGGCAATATTACCATCATCAATTTCTGCATCAGGAGCCTCAACCTCCATTGCATTATCATCAAGACCATCATCAACATTGAAATCTGTGGTTTAATTTTTAAAATTATGTTGGGGCCCTTTCACCAAATATCTATCAAGGGAACCCGTTAGAGATTGGGCCTCAACTTCGAGTTTTTGTTTCTTCTTACGCTTTGCAGCACCAGATTCATGCTTCCTAATTCTAGCAGACATGATGAGGATTCAGGAACACAGAACCTAACAAATTATAAAAGTGATCATTGATCAAACAAATCTATTTAGTTTCTAATAGTAACGGTCGTTAGATGAATAGATCATCCAAATACAAAGAAAATGAATTGAAAATAGAACCTTGCACTTGGAGATTAAACCACGGTCTGTAGTTTGCCTTGGATGTGTTCCTCGATGGCTCCGATCCTGATTGAAACAACGAACGGAACTGCAGTCCACAGCTGTTGCGGCTTCACACAGCAAGACAACCCGATCGCCGCTCGCGAGACCTAGACGGCAGTTTGTGTGCAATCGCTGGAATGAAGCGATCCGTATCCAATCTTTCGATCGACCTGTTGGGCCTCCAACCTTCTTTTCTGTAAATATGTTATTTAGGCCTCTAACACTAGCAGACCTGGACGCTAGCAGTCCTGGAAGCCTAGCAGATTAATCAAAGACACCACTAGTCACGTACACACACTTACGTTAGTTTCCTTTCCTGGTTTTTTTAGCATACATAGATTTTGTTCATGGATTAACGAAAATGTGCAAGAGCTCTATTTGCCTCTGCCGATCTTTCAGCCGAAGGGAGCGGGATTCGATTCCAGGTCTCCTGGATGGAAAGCAGTGCAGCCAACCACTGAGCTGGTGTACGACGTTTCTAATGAAATGCATGGAGCGTCCTACTTGAGGCAACACGGTCCGGTTTATTTCCGTTTTTCTCCTGCTTGAAGCGAGTCAAGCTGGTTTTTCTCCAGGTTTTTCTTTTTACCTTTTCGTTTTCTTTTTCTTATCCGGGTTATTTTATTTGTTTCTTAAGTTTTCTCATTTTATTTTTCCTTTGGTTTATTTTTTTCTTGTTTGGTTCTCATTTTTTTGTTTTTTCATTCTACATTCTAATATACTTGTTCAACATCTTTCAAATACTTGTTCAACAATTTTTTTAATACATGTTCAACAATTTTTCAAATACTTGTTTAACACTTTTAAAATACTAGTTCAACATTTTCTTATACAAGATCAATATTGTTTCAAATACTTGTTCAGAAAAATTTCAAATACTTTTTAACATCTATTATATACTTAAACCAGAAGTAAAAGAAGTCATCACATTCATCCACATAGATTAAATTACCCTACCCATTATTTTCTTATATTAACGGCTCAGATTTAGTATTGCAACATTACATACAAATATTGTTGTAAACAAACAATTAGGCTGTCACGTACAAATATTTTTGACAAGATAATAAAACTAACTTGGAAGGAACGGTTTAGATTAGACAAGAAAAAAAATTAATGTAGAAGGAGTAAACCGGAGACAAATCTGCTTGCATAGGCGTACGTGCATAGGACTTTGAAAAACAAGACTAAGGACAGATGGATACAACGTGAGAAAAACTAGACGGGAAGCACTAGGAATCCGTATTAGATACGGCCATCCAGCGGAAAAAAAAGATACAGCCAGCCATGTAGGGCTGGAAATGAGTCGAGCTCGAGCGAGTTGGAGTTGGCTCAGCTCAACTCATATGAAAATTCGAGCGAGCTCGAGTGAAGCTCATGATCGAGCTGTGGAACATGACTCGTGCTCAGATTGTAACAATCTTGAGTCGATCTCGAGCTAGTTTCGAGCTAAATGAGATGGTAAAAAATATGAATCTATGGATGAAAAACTAAAAAATTAAGGTGAATATGCTGGGAACCTTTGCCAAAAATATAGGTTATTTAACATATAGTCGACCATGTGCCATAATTAGGCTTAAATCTTCTCTGCACTTAGTTAAGTTTCCATGTTCGTTGGTAAATAAAATGGAGAAAAATTATGGACAACACAGATGGTAATAAATTATCGTATTTCCATTTAATATAAGGCATGATCATTTAACATCATAATATTTTGTCGAGCTATCGAGATAAAATCGAGCGAGCCAACATTAGCTCAAGATCGGCTCATTTCTTGGTCGAGCTACATAAAGTGTTCAAACTCAGCTCGTTTCTTTTCGAGTCGATCTCGAGTCGAGTCAAAGAACGAGTCGATCTCGAGCGGCTCACGAGCCTCGAGCTTTTCTCGCAGCCCTACAGCCATGTGACATATCAAACATGAAGCAATCCGGTTTGGGCATGCCATGCATGTAATTAATGCCATCATTATTAGAGAAGCCGATGCATGGATGTATGTTTACTTCATAATTTCTACCTAAAGCTCAGACGATGCAAACAATATACCCCTTCTTACCAGCTTGACAAGCCAGACATGGTTGTGAGAATGAAATTGTCACTCAGTGAATGCTAGCATGCCTGATTAAGTAACTAATGATTTTAAGTCATATTTGAAAATTCTTAATATATTTTCTTACTGCGTTTATATATTTTCTTACGGTTCATTTTTCCGTCGGAAATAAGACAAAACTTACGGAACATAAAATTACGGTGCATTGATGGTAAAATAGAGGGGGGGGTGAAGAATAACTATTCCTCACCCAGGGTGAGGAATAACTATTCCTCACCCAGGGTGAGGAATAGCGCGATATATAGTGTTACTATTCATCATCCAGGGTGCAGAATAAGTTATTCTTCACCCGAGGTAATCTTACGATCATTTCATAATTAAATTACGTTTGGAATTCAAATAGTTACATTCCTATTGATTCGCTCGGTAAAATTTGACATAAGAAAATAAATATATAGGTCATAAGACAAGAAAATTTGCAGTTTATGTGTATTTTAGACTATATTTTTACGTCTGTAATTTTACATAACATAAAATATTTTTTACGGCGTTTATATATTTTCTTACGGTCCATTTTTGCGTCGGAAATAGACAAAACTTACGGAACATAAAATTACGGTGATATAGGGTCGCGCTATTCGTCACCCTGGGTGAGGAATAGTTATTCTTCACCCCCCCCCTCTATTTTACCATCAATGCACCGTAATTTTACGTTTCGTAAGTTTTGTCTTATTTTGGACGCAAAAAGAGACCGTAAGAAAATATATAATCGCCGTAAAAAATATTTTATGTTATGTAAAATTACAAACATAAAAACATAGTCTAAAATATACATAAACTGCAAATTTTCTTCTCTTATGACCTATATTTTTATTTTCTTATGTCAAATTTTACGTAGTGAATCAATTAGGAAATGTAACTATTTGAATTTGAAATGTAATTTAATTATGAAATGATCGTAAGATTACCTCGGGTGAAGAATAACTTATTTTGCATCTGAGTGATGATAGTAACACTATATATATATATATATATATATATATATATATATAGATATAAGTACATGTAAAACTTCCATTACAAAATAGGTTTTGATGAGACCTATATAAAAAAAAAAATCATGTACTTTTATAGTGAATACATGATTTTGTTATCTTTACGTGATCGCATGTAATTACATGATTTTGTTATCTTTACGTGATCGGATATAATTACATGATTTTGTCATCTTTACGTGATCGCATATAATTTGTTTTCACTGTGAAACTTTACATACAAGTAGTACATACATCCACAGATAAGTGTGTATTATTAAAAAATTGAAACCTAAACTTTTGATTTTTGAAATTTTCAAATTTCAAGCTGCATGGCGATCAAGCTTCATTAGCTACTTCCGTTCGGCTTCACATAAGGGCATGCATGCGTTTGTGAGATATATGATTTTTCGTGGGGTATATGCATATTTTTTTTATATTCTAGATGGAATATATATCATGCATGTGTGTAAGACCACTTGGCAATGAAGTAAATACGTATTTTTTGTTATAAAATCCATTTAATTAAGAACAAATGGTTATATGGTGTCTGGATAGAATTTAGAACATCCAATGACAATTATAAAGATCTACAAAACCATTTGCTCATTTTTTGACTTTTTGTGATATTTTCTAGCGTATTTTTATTTTCACTGTCCGGGCGATATCAATAGTTAGTGTTTTCGAATATACAACGATAGTTACTTAGAATTAGATGGTCAGATATCCATGATATTGTGTTATCTAGAAAACAAATTGCACTTTGAACTATGGTGAGGCATATAGAGGAGGATAACATAATATTTAGGCATTTAATTATTGATGAAATGGCTTGGCATGGTAGGAAGCGAACATCAACGCCATCAGTCTCTTTTTGTCACACACGTGTCGATGACTTTGACAACAATAATACATTTACCAAAAATATTTCACGTGTAATTTGATCATGTTTTCTAGGACACACATTCCAAATAGAATATTTGTTGTACTTTAAATGATCTACCAAGGGGGACTGACAAACAACAGTGTGCTAGAGAAATCTGAAGATTCGTATGGAATTATATGGCTTTGCATGGGAGGGTGCCGATTTTTTTTATCACATACCAGTTCAAAAATAATGCAGTTAACAATAGAATTCCCAAATTTCATCTCTTTCCCGGATATGCACATTTTAGCTTTTAATATAGCTTAACTACCAAGGGAGAAATACTGGTGGAAATCTTTTTTAGTAATATAACAATTAGTGAATGGCACGATCAGAATATTTGGAAGCATATATATGGATATGTGGACATATGACATCGTGCTAATAGATAGTGGTGGAACAGATGATAATAATGTGTGCTTGCAAGTCATCAATGTTCTCATTCCCTCGGTAAAAATTCTAAAAGAGTATTGGGAGCAAAGGTAAATGAATATGGATGAAAAGGTAAAACCATGAAATCTAGAGATTAGTACGAACGCCAATAGTTTGGCATGCTGGGATACATGCCTTTGTTATTTTGATATTTCATTGTATGGCAACGATATCATTAGGAACAACTTAATTTATAGAAAATGTAGCATAGTTTAATCATGCTTCATAATAGTATACAAGCTATAATTTGTTTATATAAATAAATATATAGGAATAGATCAAATGAACGAACATACGTAGGGCAAAACATGCAAAATGAATAAAGTTGTAAAGGAAGTCTAGCCGCGCAAATGCGCGGGTCACCCAACTAGTTTTTATATACACAAACAACTTTTTTTCAGATACTTGTTCAACATCTTTCAGAAACTTGTTCAACGTTTTTCAAATACTTGTTCAACATTTTTATAACATGATCAACATTTTTCCAAATACTTGTTCAACATTTTTGAAATACTTGTTCAACACTATTTAAATACTTGTTTGACATTTTTTAAATAGTTGTTCAACATTTTTTTAAATGTTTTTTGAAGAGTGTTTTTGGTAATATATATATATATATATATATTTAGAATAAAATAAATAAAAAGAAAAGAAAAAAAGAAAATTGAAGACATAAAAAAAAGTGAAATGAGCCTTCGTCTTCCCGCGCTCGTGGGCCGGCCCAGTTCGCCCGCCCCTTCAGCGAGTCTGAAACCAGACTCGCTGAAGGCGAGAAATAGAGGCACCCTATGAGAACTACCAGTAGCATGACAAAATAAAAGAAGATTCATGTACATATCAGAACTGAGACTCCATATCCTATGTCTCAATACACCTCCACTACATCAAGCATCAACCACGGTGAGAATAAGTCCTTAATTCAACAAAAAAAGGATGCTTGGATTGTTATGTGGTCAGAACCTGAAATCTGAGGAGATTAGAAGATGGAAAAATTAAGGGTTTCTACTGAAAGATAAACTTAACTAATTAATATAATGTGTGGATGTACATGCAACAATATCTTTCTCGGGAACTACTATCAAATATTGGGTTTCATATGAATGCTTGCTAACAAAAGAAAAGATATCTGATTTGGACCACATCATTGTGAAGCAGGTCGTTACAGAAAATAATGGTTATATAAGTAGAACATGCAGGTCATCCAAGACTCGATTAAGTAGTACGTTTTTATGGATATGATCTAGTAACAAATAATGAATGAGACATCAGCATCATTGCCTATGAGTATGGTCTTTCAGTCTAACTAGATGACCAGTTGCGCAAATGGCGCAAAGGCCAAGAGTAATGTTAGGATTTAATTAATCCTATTAATCCCTGCTTTTCCTAACCGAGGCGGTTGCCACACATCCCTTCGGTGTACCCCTTCGGGGACTTATATATATGTAAATGCCATCATCAATGAGAACAATCATTCACTTTTATATCTGTGCCAAGGCTCTCTCGATTGTCTCTTGTTTCCCTTTCTAATACGTTATCAGCCATGCTAGTCTCTAAGCCAGAGCAAAAAGGCCACGGACATAGAAAAATGGCGAGACGACAGTTACACACAGCGCCGCGAAGAAATGAACCAGATTTGGGAATCGGCAATGGCGGCAAGCACGGCCGATCTCCTCACAGAGATGCGGAATCAGATCCGTCAAATGGATCGATGGTTATCCCGGTTTGCATATGCAGTCATTTAGTTAATTCATTGATTGATTGGCTATAAGCATGTTCAGTACGTACTTGTTTGAGCGGATAAACTGACGCACTGCATACTTTTCTCCATCGTTGTTGATCGGGACGGCGATCCAACACGATGGAGCCGTGCCCCTGGCAAGCGACGGCCAACCGACCGGTGCTCCCCATTCCGATGGCAGGGGCAAACGACGAAGGAGGCGGCGCCCTTGGCGCAGTGCTCCTTCCTCCGACCGGCTGGTGCGCGACGGCATCGTGGGGAACGTCGACTACGGCCTCGCCCCGGTCCTCTTTGCAGGGCCATAGCCCTCAGCCCGGCTTGATGCTGTACAACTGCCTGAGGCGCAGCCGCGCCTCTATCATGCCCGTAATGGGCGTCGACTTACCGCGGCTCCCTCGGGCACACGCTCAGTGACGCATTCTTGATATATTCATTTTGCATAATGCTTTTATATCAATATTTATTGTATTATGGACTGTTATTACACATTATGTCACAATACTTATGTCTATTCTCTTTTATTTTACAAGGTTTACATGAAGAGGGAGAATGCCGGCAGCTGGGATTCTGGGCTGGAAAAGGAGCAAATATTAGAGACCTATTCTGCACAGCTTCAAAAGTCCTGAAACTTCACGGAAGACGTTTTCAGAATATATAAAAAATACTCAGTGCAAGAAGTTCACCAGGGGGGTCACACCCTGCCCACGAGGGTGGGGGCGCGCCCCTACCTCGTGGGGCCCTGGTGGCCCTCCAATGGCCATCTTCTGCTATATGGAGTCTTTCGATGAGAAAAAAAATCATAAGTCATCTTCCCGAACGAAACTCCGCCGCCACGAGGCGGAATCTTGGCGGATCCAATCTAGGGCTCCGGCAGAGCTATTCTGCCGGGGAAACTTCCCTCCGGGAGGGGAAAATTATTGCCATCGTCATCACCAACGCTCCTCTCATCGGGAGAGGGCAATCTCCATCAACATTTTCATCAGCACCATCTCCTCTCAAAACCCTAGTTCATCTCTTGTATCCAATTCTTGTCTCCAAGTTCGGGATTGGTACTAGTAGGTTGCTAGTAGTGTTAATTACTCCTTGTAGTTGATGCTAGTTGGTTTATTTGGTGGAATATCATATGTTCAGATCCTATATGCATATTAATACCCCTCTGATTATGAACATGAATATGCTTTGTGAGTAGTTACGTTTGTTACTGAGGACATGGGAGAAGTCTTGCTATTAGTAGTCATGTGAATTTGGTATTCGTTCGATATTTTGATGAGATGTATATTGTCTAGCCTCTAGTGGTGTTATGTGAACGTCGACTACATAACACTTCACCATTATTTGGGCCTAGACGAAGGCATTGGGAAGTAATAAGTAGATGATGGGTTGCTAGAGTGACAGAAACTTAAACCCTAGTTTATGCGTTGCTTCGTAAGTGGCTGATTTGGATCCATGTGTTTCATGCTATGGTTAGGTTTACCTTAATACTTTTGTTGTAGTTGCAGATTATTGCAATAGAGGTTAATCATAAGTGAGATGCTTGTCCAAGTAAGGGCAGTACCCAAGCACCGGTCCACCCACATACCAAATTATCAAAGTACCGAACGCGAATCATATGAGCGTGATGAAAACTAGCTTGACGATATTCCCATGTGTCCTCGGGAACGCTTTTCTTTATATAAGAGTTTGTCCAGGCTTGTCCTTTGCTACAAAAAGGATTGGGCCACCTTGCTGCACTTTATTTACTTTTGTTACTTGTTGCTCGTTACAAATTATCCTATCACAAAACTATTTGTTACCACTTATTTCAGTACTTGCAGAGAATACCTTGCTGGAAATCACTTATCATTTCCTTCTGCTCCTTGTTGGGTTCGACACTCTTACTTATCGAAAAGACTACGATAGATCCCTTATACTTGTGGGTCATCAAGACTCTTTTCTGGCGCCGTTGCCGGGGAGTGAAGCGCCTTTGGTAGGTGGAATTTGGTAAGGAAAAATTTATATAGTGTGCTGAAATTTACTATCACTTATTACTATGAAAAGTAATCCTCTGAGGGGCTTGTTCGGAGTATCTTCACCCCGACCAGTAGAGCAAAGAGTTGCACCTCAACCTACTGAACCTACTGAAAATGAAAATTTTCCCTTTGAAATTCCTTCGGGTATGACAGAAAAACTGCTAGCTAATCCTTCTGCAGGAGACGGAACAACGCATCCTGATGAGCACCTAATATATGTGGATGAAGTTTGTGGATTATTTCAGCTTGCAGGTCTACCTGAAGATGTTGTTAAGAAGAAAGTCTTCCTTTTATCTTTGAATGAAGATGCATTGACATGGTATAGGCTATGTGATGATATGGGATCATGGAACTACAAACGATTGAAATTGGAATTTCATCAGAAGTTTTATCGTATGCATCTCGTTCATCGTGATCGCAATTATATATATAATTTTTGGCCTCGCGAAGGAGAAAGCATCGCTCAAGCTTGGGGGAGGCTTAAATCAATGTTATATTCATGCCCCAATCATGAGCTCTCAAGAGAGATGATTATTCAAAATTTATATGCTCGGCTTTCTGATAACAATCGCACCATGCTCGATAGTTCTTGTGCTGGCTCTTTTATGACGAAGACTATTAAATTCAAATGGGATTTATTGAAAAAAATTAAACACAACTCTGAAGATTGGGAGCTCGACGAAGGTAAGGAGTCAGGTATGACACCTAAGAATGATTGTGTTAAATCTTTTATGGATACCGATGTTTTTCGTAAATTTAGCACTATATATGGACCTGACTCTGAGATAGTAGCTTCCTTCTATGAATCTTTTGCTACTTATGTTGATCTCCCCAAGGAGAAGTGGTTTAAATATCATCCTCCCATAGAAGTAAAAGTAGCTGCACCTATTAAAGTTGAAGAAAACACTGTCACTTATAATGATCCTATTGTTCCTACTGCTTATGTTGAGAAACCACCTTTTCCTGTTAGGATAAAAGATCATGCTAAAGCTTCAACTGTGGTTCGTAAAAAGCAATATTAGAACTTATACACCTCCGGAGCAAGTTAAAGTTGAACCTAATATTGCTATTGTTAAAGATCTCTTGGCTGATAATATTAATGGGCATGTTATTTACTTCTGTGATGAAAGAGCTAGAATTGCTAAACCTTGTGCTAAAGATAAACCTAGACCGGTGGTAGGCATGCCTGTTATTTCTGTTAAAATAGGAGATCATTGTTATCATGGCTTATGTGATATGGGTGCTAGTGCTAGTGCAATACCTATTGGCCTATACAGAGAAATTATGCATGATATTGCACCTGTTGAGTTAGAAGAAATTGATGTCACAATTAAACTTGCCAATAGAGATACTATTTCACCAATGGGTATTGTTAGAGATGTTGAAGTCTTGTGTGGGAAAACTAAATAGATGAAGTATTCTTTAAACAGGAACCTATTCTGAAACACAATTTGCCTGTTGAAATCCTAGGTCCTCCTCCACCCAAGGGTGATCCCGTGTTTGAGCTTAAACCGTTGTCTGATACTCTTAAATATGCTTATCTTGATGAGAAAAAGATATATCCTGTTATTATTAGTGCTAACCTTACAGAGCATGAAGAAGAAAGATTATTGAAAACTGTGAAGAAGCACCATGCTGCTATTGGGTATACTCTTGATGATCTTAAGGGCATTAGCCCCACTCTATGTCAACATAAAATAAATTTGGAAGAAGATGCTAAACCAGTTCGTGATCATCAACGACGGCTGAATCCTAAAATGAAAGAAGTGGTAAGAAAGGAAATACTAAAGCTCCTTGAGGCAGGTATAATTTATCCCGTTGCTGTAGTCAGTGGGTAAGTCCTGTCCACTGTGTCCCTAAGAAGGGAGGTATTACTGTCGTTCCCAATGATAAAGATGAATTGATTCCTCAAAGAATTATTACAGCTTATAGGATGGTAATTGATTTCCACAAATTAAATAAGGCCACTAAAAAGGATCATTACCCCTTACCTTTTATCGATCAAATGCTAGAAAGATTATCCAAACATACACATTTTTGCTTTCTAGATGGTTATTCTGATTTCTCTCAAATACCTGTGTCAGCTAAGGATCAATCAAAGGCTATTTTTACTTGCCCTTTTGGTACTTTTGCTTATAGATGTATGCCTTTTGGTTTATGCAATGCACCTGCTACCTTTCAAAGATGCATGATGGCTATATTCTCTGACTTTTGTGAAAAGATATGTGAGGTTTTCATGGACGATTTCTCCGTCTATGGATCTTTTTTTGATGATTGCTTGAGCAACCTTGATCGAGTTTTGCAGAGATGTGAAGAAACTAATCTTGTCTTGAATTGGGAAAAGTGCCACTTTATGGTTAATGAAGGTATTGTCTTGGCGCATAAAGTTTCTGAAAGAGGTATTGAAGTTGATAAAGCCAAAGTTGATGCTATTAAAAAGATGCCATGTCCCAAGGACATCAAAGGTATAAGAAGTTTCCTTGGTCACGCCAGATTTTATAGGAGGTTCATTAAAGACTTCTCAAAAATTTCTCGACCTTTGACTAATTTATTACAAAAAGATATACCATTTGTCTTTGATGATGATTGTGTAGAAGCATTTGAAATACTTAAGAAAGCCTTGATCTCTGCACCTATTGTTCAGCCACCTGATTAGAATTTACCCTTTGAAATTATGTGTGATGCTAGTGATTATGCTATAGGTGCTGTTCTAGGGCAAAGAGTTGATAAAAAATTAAATGTTATTCAATATTCTAGTAAAACTCTAGACAATGCTCAAAGAAATTATGCTACTACTGAAAAAGAATTCTTAGCAGTTGTATTTGCTTGTGATAAGTTCAGACCTTATATTGTTGATTCTAAAGTAACTATTCACACTGATCAAGCTGCTATTAAATATCTTATAGAAGAGAAAGATGCTAAAACTAGACTTATTAGATGGGTTCTCTTGCTACAAGAATTTGATTTGCATATTGTTGATAGAAAGGGAGTTGAGAACCCCGTCGCAGACAACTTGTCTAGGTTAGAAAATGTGCTTGATGACCCACTACCTATTGATGATAGCTTTCCTGATGAGCAATTAAATGTCATAAATGCTTCTCATACTGCTCCATGGTATGCTGATTATGCTAATTACATAGTTGCTAAATTCATGCCACCTAGTTTCACATGCCAGCAAAAGAAAAAGTTCTTCTATGATTTGAGACATTAATTTTGGGATGACCCACATCTTTATAAAGAAGAAGTAGATGGTGTTATTAGACGTTGTGTACCTGAGCATGAACAGGAACAGATCCTACGCAAGTGTCACTCCGAAGCTTATGGAGGACACCACGCTGGAGATAGAACTGCACATCAGGTATTGCAATCCGTTTTTTATTGGCCTACTCTCTTCAAGGATGCCCGTAAGTTTCTCTTATCTTGTGATGAATGTCAAAGAATTGGTAATATTAGTAGACGTCAAGAAATGCCTATGAACTATTCACTCGTTATTGAACCGTTTGATATTTGGGGCTTTGACTATATGGGACCTTTTCCTGCCTCTAATTGTTATACACATATTTTAGTTGCCGTTGATTACGTTACTAAGTGGGTAGAAGCTATTCCAACTAGTAGTGTTGATCATAATACTTCTATTAAAATGCTTAAAGAAGTTATTTTTCTGAGATTTGGAGTCCCTAGATATTTAATGACTGATGGTGGTTCACATTTTATTCATGGTGCTTTCCGTAAAATGCTAGCTAAGTATGATGTTAATCATAGAATTGCATCTCCTTATCACCCACAGTCTAGTGGTCAAGTAGAATTGAGTAATAGAGAGCTCAAATTAATTGTGCAAAAGACTGTCAATAGGTCTAGAAAGAATTGGTCCAAGAAACTTGATGATGCATTATGGGCCTATAGAACTGCATATAAAAATCCTATGGGTATGTCTCCGTATAAATGGGTTTATGGAAAAGCATGTCACTTACCTCTCGAACTAGAACACAAGGCATATTGGGCTATTAAAGAGCTCAACTATGATTTTGAACTTGCCGGTGAGAAGAGGTTATTTGATATTAGCTCACTTGATGAATGGAGAACCCAAGCCTACGAAAATGCCAAGTTAGTTAAAGAAAAAGTTAAAAGATGGCATGATAAAAGGATACAAAAGTGTGAGATTAATGTAGGTGATTATGTACTGCTATACAACTCCCGTTTAAGATTTTTTGCAGGAAAACTTCTCTCTAAATGGGAAGGCCCCTACGTTATCGAGGAGGTCTATTGTTCCGGTGCCATAAAAATCAACAACTTCGAAGGGACAAATCCGAAGGTGGTGAATGGTCAAAGAATTAAACATTATATCTCAGGTAATCCTATAAATGTTGAATCCAATGTTATTGAAACCATAACCCCGGAGGAATACATAAGGGACACCTTCCGGAACGTTTCAGACTCCGAAAAGGAATAGGTATGTGGTACGGTAAGTAAACCGATTCCAAAACAGTTTTTAAGGCATTGTTTCTCCGTTTTGGAATATTTAGAAAAAATAGAAAAATAAGAAGCAGTCCAGGAGGGACACGAGGCCTCCACGAGGGTGGAGGGCGCGCCCTACCCTACTAGGCGCGCCCCTACCTCGTGGGCACCCCGTGCGCTCTCCGGACTCTGTTTTCTTCCACGATACGTATTTTGGTCGGTAAAAATTCATTATATAATCTCCCGAAGGTTTTGACTCCTGTATCACGCAAATATCCTCTATTCTTGTTTCGAGCTGTTTCCTGTCAGGGTCGTCAAGGCCAGGCATCAGGTCGCCCCCCTACTCCAACAATGGTGACAACGATGCTTGGCTAATGAAGATAGAGCTGAAGAGGGAAGAACCCATGGAGATCAACAATGATGAAGGGAGCAAGAAGGCCACGGAGGATCAAGCTCCGGCAGCAGAAGACATCCTTCAACTTGATCACAATCTTCTTACCCAAACTGAAATCCAGGCTTTCAAGATGATTGAGTTAGCTCGTATACAAAACAAGTATCTCACATGTGAAAATATTTTGTTGAAGGAGCATATTGTTGCACTCAAGGGCATTATCACTACAAAAAAAGAAGCATCCGTGACATTTTGGGCCGAATGGAATTTTTTTCTTTCATACATATGACACTTCTATGATGATAATTGTGACAAAACCCGGTATCATCATAGATGTGGTGGGCTCCTACTTCTTTGACAAAAAATCATGACAGAAAATGGGCTTTTCGTCCTGGGCGGGC
This sequence comes from Triticum urartu, assembly GCF_003073215.2. Lineage (NCBI taxonomy): Eukaryota > Viridiplantae > Streptophyta > Magnoliopsida > Poales > Poaceae > Triticum > Triticum urartu. Next base: position 670,463,454 of record NC_053028.1, read on the forward strand.
CGGCCATTCTTTGGGCCGTCCATGACGGAAAAAAATCATGGTAGAAGCGTGGGCGAGGAAAATTTCGGGGAGTTCCCGGTTACGGTGGGAGGTCGGGGGTCTAGCGATGCGTGTTTCTCTCGTACACATACGCGCGTGTGTGCGAGGCGTTAGCTCTAACTAAACCCGAGCGATTGCACTGCAGGCTACGCGTTACTGAACCCGAGCGATCGATCGATGGCTGTTAACTGAACTCGACCGAGCGATTACTTCGCTACTGCTGCTAACTGAAGCCGATCAATGCTGCCTCTAGGATGAACAGTGAGCGTTGCGGGGGGGGGGGGTGGATGAACAGTGAGCGGTGGCGTTGCCTCTGGATGAACAGGACCCCGTGGTGTGGTGGAGGGCTGGATGAATAGTAGACGGTGGAGGGGTGCCTGTGGAGGGGTGGTTGAATAGGACCCCGTGGTGTGGATGGCTGGATGAACAGTAGATGGTGGAGGGGTGCCCGTGGAGGGGTGGTTGAACAGTAGCCGGTGGTGTAGCGCGCGGTGGAGGCTAGATGAACAGGAGCCCGTGGAGGCTGGAGGAGGTCGACGGTAGCCCGTGGAGGCTGGAGGAGGTCGACGGTGGAGATGAACAGTATCTCGTGGAGTCCTGTTTTGCGGTACGCCACACCCCTCCCGATGAACAGGACCCCTGTTTCGACTGTAGGAGGTCCGTTTTGTCCGTTTTGCGGTACGCCACACCCCTACTGATCAACAGGACCCCCGTTTCGACCGTAGGAGGTCCGTTTCCTCCGTTTTGCGGTACGCCACACCCCTCCCGATCAACAGGACCCCCGTTTCGACCGTACGAGGTCCGTTTCGTCCGTTTTGCGGTACGCCAGACCCCTCCCGATGAACATGATCCCGTTTCGAACATGGCCGGTCGAACACAAGGCTGTTTCCTCCGTTCTGCGGTACGCCAGGCCTCGTTTCCATCGCCTGTTCCGTCCAAGCCCTCCCGATGAACACGACCATGCATTCCGTTCCGACCCAGCTGGTTGGCTCCCACGCGTTCCGTTGCCTCCTGATGAACACGGCGCATTTCGTTGCCTCCCCATGAACACGACGCATTCCGTTGCCTCCCCATGAACACAACGACGACGTTGTTTCTCCGTTCCGACTCAGCCATGTCAACGAGCCCTCGCCGTACGTATGCGCGAGTAGGCGTTCGAGACCCCGCCCGTATGTATACATACGTGGCCGTATTTTCTTTCTTGCACCCTGTCCGCTGTATGTATGTGTACATGCTACGTGCGCGCCTCTACTACGACACGTGCGCGCCTCTACATCCACTAGTATATATGTACATACACATTCGCGACCAGAATGACAACGCTACGTATGCTTCGACCAGGTGGGTCCCGACTGTCAGGCACTTCCTTTCATGCGAAGATGTAGCTGGTGGGGCCCAGCAGTCAGGGGGGCGAATCGTTTTGTTTTTTTGCTCGAACGCACTTCCTTGCGTGCAAAGGTGTAGCTGGTGGGTCCCAGCAGTCAGGTGGGAAACGTTTTTTTGTGAAATACGGTGGCCCGTCCAGTGGGTCCCCGCTGTCAGGTGGAGGAATAATTATTTAGCGCGTAATAAGGAGGCACTTCCTTGTTGCGGCTGTGGACCCAGCTATCAGCTTCTCCATGCACAGTACTCTTCCGATGTAAGTCGGTCGTTGACCACATTGACCACGCCGCGCCGAGAGCACCACGGCGGTGGATGACGGCAAGGCCTAGGAACGGGACGACACGGAGGCAGGGAAGACTCGACAGTTGTTTCCCACGCGGAGGGGAGTAAGACTGTACGAGGGTTTACTGGTTCGTCTGCCATTGCCGGAGAATAACAACAGGTGTGAGTGAGTAGAGGGATGGCTAGGCCAGCGATGGGAGTATGATGGGGCGGTGAGGCCTGTGCGGCAGCACAGCCGGCCACGGGGAGGAGGGAGCAGGCAGTCCCGCCGGCGCTTGCTTGAGCGGCTGGAGTAGGAAGAGCAGAGATTGAATAAGCACAGCGGCCGTTGGATGGACATCCAACAGTCAGTACTTGTGCGTCAACCTTTTTTTAGGAAAGCCTCAAATCTGTGGAAAACAGCATACAACCCATCTGCCATTATTTCTAATAATTTACAGCCCATTTGCTAATTCTTAAGGTTTTTTTGGAGCCCATATTCTTTTTGTTAGCATTACAGCCCATATTGTGGCCACGGTTAAAAAAATTATACGAAATTTTGCATATTTCGGTGTGGTCGAACTGTTTTTAATCCCGAAATTTCGACTCACATTCAAACTGATTTTAAAAATAAATGTATATCAATATAAAATCCAACAAATTCTCCACGCATAAAAATTAATGTAATTTAAAATCTTGAAATGAAAAAAATATATTTGAAACTAATTGCTGGTTTGATGTGTTTTAAAAATGTATAGCACATTTCTTATTACTGATGGGCCATTTTCTCGGCCAGACGAATGAAAGCTCTCCTTGTCTTGAAAGATTTGCAGCCCAACAGGCCTGACAAAGCGACTTACTTGGCAAATCATAAAAAAACTGGGCTGTGGCCGTGGACCCAGCTGTCAGCCTCTCCACGTACAGTACTCTTTTGATGGAAGTCGTTCCTTGACCATGTTGACCATGCCGCGCGGAGAGCACCACGGCGGTGGACGACGCGGAGCCGGGCAAGAGGGTTCACTGGTTCGGCTGCGGTGTGAGGCTGCCGTCGTCGCAGGGCCTGGCCAGCGGTGGGAATAGTAGGGGGCGGTGAGGCCTCTGCAGCAGTACAGCCGACCACGAGAGGCAGGAGCATGCGGCACGACCGGTGGTACTTTGAGCGGCTGGAGCAAGAAGACCAGAGGTTGAAGACGCACTACGGCCGTTGGATGGACATCGTACGGTCACTGGAGCTAGAATCGTTCATATTGACTAAGTTGACAAAGCCCTTCGTCCCCGTCAACTTAGTAGGCCCACTAGTCAGCCTCCCACCAAGGTGGGTCCCAGCTAGCCGGGGGAGTATTCATTCTTTTGTGCGTAATAAGGAGGCACTTCCGGTGGGTTCGAGCTGACAGCGGGGGGGGGGGGGGGGGGGGGGGGGGGGGGGGGTTTCGCGAAATACGGTGGCCCGTCTGGTGGACCCAGCTGTCAGCCTCTCCACGTACAGTACTCTTCCGATGGAAGTCGGTCGTTGACCACATTGACCACGCCGCACCGAGAGCACCACGGCGGTGGACGATGGCGAGGCCTAGGAAGGGGATGACGCGGAGCCGGGCAAGACACGGCAGTGGATGCCCACGCGGAGAGGAGTACGAGCGTTCACTGGTTCAGCTGCAGTGTGAGGCTGAATAACATGGGGTGTGGGTGAGTGGAGGGATGGTCTGGCCAGTGATGGGAGTAGTATGGGGGTGGTGAGGCATCCGCGGTAGCACAGCCGGCCACGGGAGGCAGGAGCAGGCGGCACGACCGGCGCTTCTTTGTGCGACTGGAGCAAGAAGACCAGAGGTTGAAGAAGCACTATGGCCGTTGGATGGACATCATACGGTCACTGGAGTATTGACTAAGTTGACAAAGCTCTCCGTCCCGTCAACTTAGTAGGCCCACAAGTCAGACCAACAATATGGTGGGTCCCAGCTAGCAGGGGGGTATTCATTTTTTGGGCGTAATAAGGAGGCACTTCCTTGCTTGCGAAGATATAGCTGGTGGGTCCGACCTGTCAGCGGGGGAACGTTTTTTTGCAAAATACAAAGGCCCTTCCTATGGGTCCTAGCTGTCAGGTGGAGGAATCATTATTTTGCGTGTAATAAGGAGGCATTTCTTTGCGTGCGGCCGTGGACCCAGTTGTCAGCCTCTCCACGTACAGTCCACTTCCGATGGATGTCGTTCATTGACCACGTTGACCAGGCCGTGCTGAGAGCACCAGGGCGGTGGACGACGGCGAGGCCTAGGAAGGGAACGACACGGAGCCAGGGAATACTCGGCAGTTATTTCCCACGCGGAGGAGTACGAGGGTTTACTGGTTCGTCTGCCGTCGCCGGAGAATAACAGCATGTGTGGGTGAGTAGAGGGATGGCTAGGCCAGCGATGGGAGTACGGTGGGGCCGTGAGGCCTGCGCGGCAGCATAGCCGGCCGTGGGAGGAGGGAGCTGGCAGTCCCGCTGGCGCTTGTTTGAGTGGCTGGAACATGAAGAGCAGAGATTGAGGAAGCACGACAGCCATTGGATGGACATCCAACAGTCACTGCTCTCGTGTGTTGACTAAGTTGACAGGGCGTTGCGTGTGCGTCAACCTTTTTTTATGAAAGCATACGTGTCAACCTGTAGTAGGCGCACAAGTCAGCCTCAAATCTGTGGAAAACAGCATACAGCCCATCTACCATTATTTCTAATAATGTACAACCCATTTGCTAATTCTTAAGAATTTTTTTGGAGCCCATCTTATTTTTGTTAGCATTACACCCCATATTGTGGCCACGGTTAAAAAGTATACGAAATTTTGCATATTTTAGTGCGGTCAACTGTTTTTAATCCAGAAATATCGATTCACATTCAAACTATTTTGAAAAATAATTTATATAAATATAAAATCCAAATAATTGTCCACGCATAAAAATCAATGGAATTTAAGATCTTGTAATGAAAAAAATTGAAACTAATACCCGGTTTGATGTGTTTTAAAAATGTACAACCCATTTCTGGGCAAACCGAATGAAACTCTCCTCGTCTTGAAAGATTTGCAGCCCAGCAGGGCCGATAAAGCAAGTAGGCCTTGTTTGGGTATTTCTTTAAAAAAATAGAACTGGGCTAGCCATTTTCAGCAAGAAAAAAACACAACTGGGCTCATGATGTGGTAAACATAAATAAAACCCTGGCTAGACGGGCCACAGCCCTCGCACAGCCCCGTTGTTACCCTGATCCGTCGCTAAAACTAGTATAGATAACAACTGCTTGTTCCTCAAAAAAATTGCGCGACTTGCTGGGTCCCTGGTGTCAGCTGCTCGTAGTGTAATTCTCTCGTTTATTGACTACGTTGACAATGGTGTGAGCTCCAGATGTCCAACCATTAGGAGGAACCATATTTTTGGGCTTGTACTATAGAGGCACTTGCTTGCGTACTGCCATGACGCTGGTGGGTCCCTACTGTCATCCTCTCCACGTACAGTCATCTCCTTGTTCCTCTTGATTGTTGATGACGTTGACAACGCAAGAGGGCGGCGCACCGCGCACGGCAAGCGAACCAAGGACACAAGGCGGAGGACGACGGTGAGGCCTCGGACGGAACGAACAGGAGCCGTTGAAGATGCGTCGGTCCAGTCACAGGCAGAGGGAAGTACGAGGGTTGACTGGTTCGGGAGCGGGTGCGTGTTGGGGCTGACGTCGCCGGAGAATAACAGGATGTGTGGGGGAATAGAGGGAGGGACTGGCCAACGTTGGAGGGTACGTACGGTAGGGCGGCGGAGGCGCAGCCAGCCATGGGAGGCGGGAGCAGGCGGAGCCGACGGGGTGGTTTGGTTTGGGCGGCTGGAGGAAGAAGAAGACAAGAGATAGAAGATACACGACAGATGTTGGATGTCAATCCAACGGCTGGTAGGGAGAATCGTTTGTTTACTAGCTAGTAAGTCGACACCACCTTGGATAGGCTATTTCCTCGCGCGTCCCAAATGTCAGAATCCAAATCTGTCACGGTCATGCAGCCTTTCCTATGAAAATTTACAGCCCATTTGATGTGCTAGTTCGAAATAAGTTTGTGGGTGCTTGTGGGGGCTAATCACTTGGCTTCTGTAATGCACAGTGAGCTCAAGCAGCCGGCGAGAGTGATGTTATTTCCCTTGGTTGGGATTTGTTACAATATTTCACTCTAAATTAAATGAATGGCAAGCCATTTGACTTGATTCAAAGAAAATATGACAGTCACAGCCGAGTTGAAAAGGGCAGGGACATCTAACTCCAGCTTACAAACTGTACAAAAGCACGAGGGTTAATTGTTCATTGGGTTTACAAAAAAACCAGATTGAAAAGGGCAACAACATCTAAATCCAGCACTGTTTTCGGCAGTCACAGTCAAATGGATCGGTCAGGTCCATAGAATGAACATCTTGGGTCGTAAAATTTACTGGATTATGACCACAATATGTTGTAAATAGAAGCCCGGCACGTTCAGAAGCTCTTTTGCCCACCTGAAGCTCCTTTTTTTGCTCTTCGACATACCCATCCGTCAATTCAGTAAATATATGGGCTTTTGAATTGATTTTACTATTTACTAGTGTGGATGGGCTGTTTTGTCTTGGGCCCGGAGAAACAATTACTACTAGTACAGTGGAGACTTGATACGTCTCCAACGTATCTATAATTTTTGATTGCTCCATGCTATGTTATCTACTGTTTTGGGCAATGTTGGGATTTATTATCCACTTTTATATTATTTTTGGGACTAACCTATTAACCGGAGGCCCAGCCCAGAATTGTTGTTTTTTGCCTATTTCAGTGTTTCAAAGAAAAGGAATATCAAACGGAGACGAAACGGAACAAAATCAACTGGAGAAGTTATTTTTGGAAGGAAAGCTACCGGATGGACTTGGACCCCACGTCAGGAGCCAAGGGAGGTGCTCACGAGGGTGGGGGCCACCCCCTAGGGAGCGCGCCCCTGCCTCATGGGGCCCCCGAAGCTCCACCGACATACTTCCTGCACCCATATATACTCACGTACCCTAAAACTTCCAGAACAGAGAATAGATCAGGAGTTCCGCCGCCAGAAGCCTCCGTAGCCACCGAAAGCCAATCTAGACCCGTTCCGGCACCCTGCCGGAGGGGGCAATCCTTCTCCGGTGGCCATCTTCATCATCCCGGTGCTCTCCATGACGAGGAGGGAGTAGTTCTCCCTCGGGGCTGAGGGTATGTACCAGTAGCTATGTGTTTGATCTCTCTCTCTCTCGTGTTCTTGAGGTGGTACGATCTTGATGTATCGCGAGCTTTGCTATTATAGTTGGATCTTATGATGTTTCTTCCCCCCTCTACTCTCTTGTAATGGATTGAGTTTTCCCTTTGAAGTTATCTTATCGGATTGAGTCTTTAATGATTTGAGAACACTTGATGTATGTCTTGCCGTGCGTATCTGTGGTGACAATGGGATATCACGTGATTCACTTGATGTATGTTTTGGTGATCAACTTGCGGGTTCCGCCCATGAACCTATGCATAGGGGTTGGCACACGTTTTCGTCGTGATTCTCCGGTAGAAACTTTGGGGCACTCTTTTAGGTTCTATGTGTTGGTTGAATAGATGAATCTGAGATTGTGTGATGCATATCGTATAATCATACCCACGGATACTTGAGGTGACATTGGAGTATCTAGGTGACATTAGGGTTTTGGTTGATTTGTGTCTTAAGGTGTTATTCTAGTACGAACTCTAGGGCTGTTTGTGACACTTATAGGAATAGCCCACCAGATTGATTGGAAAGAATAACTTTGAGGTGGTTTCGTACCCTACCATAATCTCTTCGTTCGTTCTCCGCTATTAGTGACTTTGGAGTGACTCTTTGTTGCATGTTGAGGGATAGTTATGTGATCCAATTATGTTATTATTGTTGAGAGAACTTGTACTAGCGAAAGTATGAACCCTAGGCCTTGTTTACTAGCATTGCAATACCGTTTACGCTCACTTTTATCATTAGTTACCTTGTTGTTTTTATAATTTCAGATTACAAATACCTTTATCTACTATCCATATTGCACTTGTATCACCATCTCTTCGCCGAACTAGTGCACCTATACAATTTACCATTGTATTGGGTGTGTTGGGGACACAAGAGACTCTTTGTTATTTGGTTGCAGGGTTGCTTGAGAGAGACCATCTTCATCCTACTCCTCCTACGAATTGATAAACCTTAGGTCATCCACTTGAGGGAAATTTGCTACTGTCCTACAAACCTCTGCACTTGGAGGCCCAACAACGTCTACAAGAAGAAGGTTTTGTAGTAGACATCAAGCTCTTTTCTGGTGCCGTTGCCGAGGAGGTGAGTGCTTGAAGGTATATCTTTAGATCTTGCAATCGAGTCTTTTAGTTTCTTGTTTTATCACTAGTTTAGTTTATAAAAGAAAACTATAAAAAATGGAATTGAGTTTATCTCATACGCTTCATCTTTTTATTATCTTTCGTAAGTATGATGGAAAGGAAAATTGTGCTCAAGTGCTAGAAGAAGAATGCATTAAAATGTTTGGCCCTAAATCTTTGAATGATGAGTATGATTGCAATGTTGTTAGTATGAACTCCTTGAATATCCATAGTACTAATGATGATTGCACTAGTTATGATGAAAATGTCTCCTATAAACATGTCAATTTTTGTGGAGTGTATTGGGTTTGCAAGTATACACCAAATAGGGAAGATAGATATTGCAAGAGGCATAAGTATTTAGAAACTAAATTGTTGCAAGAAAGTCTTGATGATCGTGCGGAAAAATTCAATATTTTTCGCACCCCTTGTGAACTTTGTAATGAACATGGTCATTTAAATCTCCAATGCAAATTGTTTCATGACCGAATTGTATCCAAAAATTGTGATAATTTGATTACCCTTGAGCATCATAAAGAGCTTAGTCTTCTTTTGGGGTATGAGGAAATGAAATGTATAACTGAGGGTATTCCAAAGTTAATCTTGATAGATTTCTTGATTTTGATCTAGAGAAGATTTATATGTATTGTGCGATGAATTCTATTGAAAATCCTTATATTGCCAATTACATAAAGAAAAGAAAACAAATAGATGATGAAGAGAATACTAATGAAAGGGAAGAGACTTCCCAATACCCTCCTATTATTTCTTATGATGAATCAGGTAACGAGGAGGAGCCTCCTATTCAACCAATCTCATTAATAAGGAGCTCCAAAAGGAGGATTGAACCCACACATGACGTGGTGAAGAAGAAGAAAAGAAAAAGGAAGAGAGGTAAAGACATATATCCCCCAAATAATGCTGCTCCTATTAGTATTGTGCCTCATGAAAATATAATTGTGGAAGATAATGATACTTCTTATGATCTTGAAAATCTTTTTGGCACTTGCTTGGAAGAATATGATAATTGCTATACTATTGGTGCTATCTATACTGTTAATGATGAGAGTGATTATGCTTATGATATGAAAAGGCCCAAGCTTGGGGATGCTATGTTTGATGAAGATGATGTTTTTGAGAATATATTTGCTGCAATTAATGTTTGTCCCAAGCTTGGGGATGCTACGCTTAATGAAGATGATATTTTTAGTCTCCCAAGTTTTGATATGCAAATATATAATGATGATAGCATGCCTCCTACTTATGGTAATTATTGTGATGATACATATGCTATAAAAAGTAGTGATCATTATATTTGTAAAACTTGTCATGATTATGATTACCCTTTTCTGAACATTACTCTTTTAATGTGGAAACAATTTATAGTATTCAAGTCTCTTATGATACTCCCACTATTCCGATTGAGAAGAAATTTGCTTATGTCGAGAGTAATAAAATCTCTATGCTTATAGATCATGAAAATAATGCTTTATGGTTATATTGTTGAATTCATTGATGATGCTACTGAAAATTATTATGAGGGAGGAACATATGCTTGTAGGAATTGCAATAATATCAAGTTTCCTCTCTATGTGCTTAAAGTTTTGAAGTTATGCTTGTTTTACCTTCTTATGCAAGTTGATTCTTGTTCCCACAAGTTGTTTGCTCACAAAATCCATATGCATAGGAAGTATGTTAGACTTAAATGTGCTAGTCATATTCTTCATGATGCTCTCTTTATGTTTCAATTCTTATCTTTTATGTGAGCATCGTTGAAATCATCATGCCTAGCTAAGGGCGTCAAACGATAGCGCTTGTTGGGAGGCAACCCAATTTTATTTTTATTCCTTGCTTTTTGCTCCTGTTTAGTAATAAATAATTCATCTAGCCCCTGTTTAGATGTGGTTTTATTGTTTTAGTTAGTGTTTGTGCCAAGTAGAACCTTTGGGAAGACTCGGGGAAAGTCTTGTTGATCATGCTGTAAAAAACAGAAACTTTAGCGCTCACGAGAATTGCTGCCATGTTTATTTGGAAAGTGATATTTAGTTAATTCTTTTTGAATATGATTAATAGATAAATTCCTCAGGTCCAGCAATTTATTTTAGAATTTTATGAGTTCCAGAAGTATACGTTTGATTCAGATTTCAACAGACTGTTCTGTTTTTGACAGATCCTGTTTTCGATGTGTTGTTTGCTTATTTTGATGAATCTATGAGTAGTATCGGAGGATATGAACCATAGAGAAGTTGTAATACAGTAGATATTACACCAATATTAATTTAAAATGAGTTTATTACAGTACCTTATGATGGTGATTTTCTTTCTTATACTAACGGAGCTTACGAGTTTTCTGTTAAGTTTTGTGTTGTGAAGTTTTCAAGTTTTGGGTAAAGATTCGATGGACTATGGAATAAGGAGTGGCAAGAGCCTAAGCTTGGGGATGCCAAAGGCACTCCAAGGTAATGTTCAAGGACAACCAAGAGCCTAAGCTTGGGGATGCCCCGGAAGGCATCCCCTCTTTCATCTTCGTTCATCAGTAACTTTACTTGGAGCTATATTTTTATTCACCACATGATATTTGTTTTGCTTGGAGCGTCAATTTATTTTGTTAGGATTTGTTTGATGTTATTTATAACAATGTTTTGCATCTTTTATTTACTATGCTTATTTTAGAAGTCCACATGTTGCTGTTTGAAAACAGAAAGTTTATCACTGTTGCAATAATTCCCTAGAAAATTAAGAATGTGATAAAATGTTTAAACCTTTTGAATATTGAGCTCTGATAAATTTACTACAGTGGGAATTTTCTTTCATAATTTTTGGAGCTAGGGAAGTATGGATGTTGCTGCATTCTTTACAGACTATCCTGTTTAGGCAGATTGCTGTTATGTTTGCATTGTTTGCATATGTTTGCTTCTTTAATGATTCTATTTGAGGATAGGACTATTAAATATATAGAGGCATTTAGTATGCAATGTTGAATAATAATTTTAGTGCTTTTCTACAGTAGAGTATGATAAGGTTTTTGCAATGGTTTATACTAACTTATCTCACGAGTCCTTGTTGAGTTTTGTGTGGATGAAGCTTTTGAGATTTAGGGAGACCGTGATATGAGAGGAATTAAGAAGACACAAAAGCTCAAGCTTAGGGATGCCCAAGGCATCCCAAGATAATATTTCAAGAAGTCTCAAGCATCTAAGCTTGGGGATGCCCCGGTTGGCATCCCACCTTTCTTCTTCAACAACTATTGGTTAGTTTTGGTTGATCCTAAGTTTTTGCTTCTTCACATGATGTTTGCCATTCTTAGAATGTCATTTTATTTAGTTTTGCTTGCTGTTTGAATAGAATACCAAGATCTGAAATTATTAAATGTTAGAGAGTCTTCACATAGTTGCATAATTATTCGACTACTCATTGATCTTCACTTATATCTTTCGGAGTAGTTTGTCATTTGCACTAGTGCTTCACTTATATCTTTTAGAGCATGGTGGTAGTTTTATTTTGAAGAAATAGATGAACTCTCATGCTTCACTTATATTATTTTGAGAGTCTTAAATAGCATGGTAATTTGCTTAAAATCCTAATATGCTAGGTATTCAAGATTAGTAAAAAATTCTTATGAGTGTTTTGAATACTAAGAGAAGTTTGATGCTTGATGATTGTTTTGAGATATGGAGGTAATAATATCAAAGTCGTGCTAGTTGAGTAGTTGTGAAATTGAGAAATACTTGTGTTGAAGTTTGCAAGTCCCGTAGCATCCACGTATGGTAAACGTTATGTAACAAATTTGAAACATGAGGTGTTATTTGATTGTCTTCCTTATGAGTGGCGGTTGGGGACGAGCGATGGTCTTTTCCTACCAATCTATCCCCCTAGGAGCATGCGCATAGTGTCGAGGTTTTTGATGACTTGTAGATTTTTGCAATAAGTATGTGAGTTCTTTATGACTAATGTTGAGTCCATGGATTATACGCACTCTCACCCTTCCATCCTTGCTAGCCTCTTCGGTACCATGCATTGCCCTTTCTCACATTGAGAGTTGGCGCAAACTTCGCCGGTGCATCCAAACCCCGTGATATGATACGCTCTGTCACACATAAACCTCCTTATATCTTCCTCAAAACAGCCACCATACCTACCTATTATGGCATTTCCATAGTCATTCCGAGATATATTGCCATGCAACTTTCCACCATTCCGTTTATTATGACACGCATCATCATTGTCATATTGCTTTGCATGATCATGTAGTTGACATCGTATTTGTGGCAAAGCCACCGTCCATAATTTTTCATACATGTAACACTTGATTCATCGCAATCCCGGTACACCGCCGGAGGCATTCATATAGAATCATCTTTGTTCTAGTATCGAGTTGTAATCATTGAGTTGTAAATAAATAGAAGTGTGATGATCATCATTTTCTAGAGCATTGTCCCAAGTGAGGAATAAAAAAAGAAAGTCCCAAAAAATATAAAAAATGAGAGAAAAAGAGAGAAGGGACAATGCTACTATCCTTTTACCACACTTGTGCTTCAAAGTAGCACCATGATCTTCATAGTAGAGAGTCTCTTGTTTTGTCACTTTCATATACTAGTGGGAATTTTTCATTATAGAACTTGGCTTGTATATTCCAACAATGGGCCTCCTCAAGTGCCCTAGGTCTTCGTGAGCAAGCAAGTTGGATGCACACCCACTTAGTTTCTTTTGTTGAGCTTTCATACATTTATAGCTCTAGTGCAGCTTTTGCATGGCAATCCCTACTCCTTGCATTAACATCAATCGGTGGGCATCTCCATAGCCCATTGATTAGCCTCGCTGATGTGAGACTTTCTCCTTTTTTTGTCTTCTCCACATAACCCCCTCATTATTCTATTCCACCCATAGTGCTATATCCATGGCTCGCGCTCATGTATTGCGTGAAAGTTTATAGGTTCGAGATTACTAAAGTATGAAACAATTGCTTGGCTTGTCATCGGGGTTGTGCATGATGAGAGCATTCTTGTGTGACGAAAAAGAAACATGACTAAACTATATGATTTTGTAGGGATGAACTTTCTTGGGCCATGTTATTTTGAGAAGACATAATTGCTTAGTTAGTATGCTTGAAGTATTATCATTTTTATGTCAATATGAACTTTTGTCTTGAATCTTTCGGATCTGAATATTCATACCACAATTAAGAAGAATTTCATTGAAATTATGCCAACTAGAATTCCACATCAAAAATTCTTTCTTTTATCATTTACCTACTCGAGGACGAGCAGGAATTAAGCTTGGGGATGCTTGATACATCTCCAACGTATCTATAATTTTTGATTGCTCCATGCTATGTTATCTACTGTTTTGGGCAATATTGGGCTTTATTATCCACTTTTATATTATTTTTGGGACTAACCTATTAACCGGAGGCCCAGCCCAGAATTGCTGTTTTTTTGCCTATTTCAGTGTTTCGAAGAAAAGGAATATCAAACGGAGTCGAAACGGAACGAAATCAACTGGAGAAGTTATTTTTGGAAGGAAACTACTGGATGGACTTGGACCCCACGTCAGGAGCCAAGGGAGGTGCTCATGAGGGTATGAGGCGCCCCCCTAGGGCGCGCCCCCTGCCTCGTAGGGCCCCCGAAGCTCCACCGACATACTTCCTGCACCCATATATACTCACGTACCCTAAAACTTCCAGAACAGAGAATAGATCGGGAGTTCCGCTGCCAGAAGCCTCCGTAGCCACCGAAAGCCAATCTAGACCCGTTCCGGCACCCTGCCGGAGGGGGCAATCCTTCTTCGGTGGCCATCTTCATCATCCCGGTGCTCTCCATGACGAGGAGGGAGTAGTTCTCCCTCGGGGCTGAGGGTATGTACCGGTAGCTATGTGTTTGATCTCTCTCTCTCTCTCGTGTTCTTGAGGTGGTACGATCTTGATGTATCGCGAGCTTTGCTATTATAGTTGGATCTTATGATGTTTCTTCACCCCTCTACTCTCTTGTAATGGACTGAGTTTTCCCTTTGAAGTTATCTTATCGGATTGAGTCTTTAATGATTTGAGAACACTTAATGTATGTCTTGCCGTGCGTATCTGTGGTGACAATGGGATATCACGTGATTCACTTGGTGTATGTTTTGGTGATCAACTTGCGGGTTCCGCCCATGAACCTATGCATAGGGGTTGGCACATGTTTTCGTCGTGATTCTCCGGTAGAAACTTTTGGGCACTCTTTGAGGTTCTATGTGTTGGTTGAATAGATGAATCTGAGATTGTGTGATGCATATCGTATAATCATACCCACGAATACTTGGTCGATTCACTGGGCCAACTGACTAACTTTTGAGATTTGTAGTGGTGCAACTTCTGAGGTCTCCGCCAGGAACGACGACCAAGAGATGGAGGACGCTGTCACCTCCAACCCTGGTACGATCACTGGCGCCCTGCTTTCGAGTCGACTGAAACTTTACTGCGACTCTGGTCGATTGAATGTTTTCCTTGCAGCTCCTCCTCATGTTATTGACCTCCCGGAAGACGACGACAACGAACCACTGAGGGTGAAGAGGAAGAAGAAGGCGTTGGCTGGCAAGACTCCGCAATCCACTCCGGCGCCTGAGGCCGTAGTTCGGGATGATGGCGAACCCACTCGAGCTTCCGTGACTTTCGCTGTTCCTCTGACGAGTGTGCGGCCTTCAGCGTCGACTACGGATCCGTCTTCGCTTTTTGCTGCGTACCCTGTCCCTGAGGACCAAGCGGCTGCTGAAAGAGGCTGTACGCCAGGCTGGAATCATGATGGAACAGGTGAAAGTGGCTCGGGAGGCTTGCCAGGCGGCTTATGACGCAAGCTCGGCTCTTCAGAGCAATGTCCAGGTCAGTCGACTTCAACACTTGGTCTGTTTCGATATGTCCTTTGAAGAATCTCTTTTCCGAAGATCTTTAAGTTTGTACACCTAGTGGGTGTGTTTGCCAATTCTTGGACGAGTGGGGGCATGCTAAGTGCACCCACTGGGTGTAGTCCCCGAGACTATGGTGGACTGCTGGCAGTCGACTGTAGTCTTTAAATTGAGTCGTCGTAGTTGAGTTTCTTCGCTCTGTCTGATCGGGTCATGTCAAATGGAACGGTATCCTGTCGACTGCGGGCAGTCGACGTCTTGCTCTTTTTCTTTTCTTTTTTTTACTGTGGGGGCACGCTGAGTGCACCCACTGGGTGTAGTCCCCGAGGCTACTGTCGAATGTTTCGCTTTGGCTGTAGTCTTAGAAACTTCATTATTGTCTCTTAGCTGCTCGGAAGCAACTTGTCTTGGACTCGACTTCAGGGGTCGGTCGGGTGGGATAGGAACCGGTGGGGGCACGCTAAGTGCACCCACTGGGTGTAGTCCCCGAGACTATGGTGGACTGCTGGCAGTCGACCGTAGTCTTAGTATTTATTGTCTTTGTTGCTTTTTTTTACTGAAATTGTAACTCCTCCCCTTTGACTTCAGAAATCTTGTGATCTTGGAACCCGCTTGGCTGACTTGGAAGAGCAGCAAATTCAAATGAACCTTGATCTGGAGCTGGCCAGGACAGAGCTTCAGAAGGTCAGAGACGGCGCCGCAGGTAAGACACCTTTGTCGACTGGTTAGTTTTTAGGCTTGAGTATCTTTTTGCTTTCTCCGACTCAATCATCATTTTTTCTTTGCAGAAAAACTGAAAGAAGCTCTGGCGAAGAAAGATCAGGACTTGGCTGCTGCCCGTAAGGAGGCTGATGACAAGACCGCTCTGGCCGCACAGAAGCTGGCTTCGGTCGACCAATTAGAAGGAGAGAATACCAAGTTGAAGACCGCTCTGAATGAAGCCAACAGGGAGTGTTCGCGTTGGAAGAAGGAGAACCTCACCCTGAACGAGAAGATGGAAGGCCTCGCTCGCAGGAGGGACGACCTGGAGAGCTACTTGAGGAGCCTTGCCAAGAAGTTGTACATCAAGCTCGAAGGTGCACACTCAGTTCCGACTGGTTTTTTTGTGTCGACTCAGTTTTACGAAATTTGACTTGTCCTTGGGTCGTGTATGCAGAACTTTGTCAGAACTTTGAAGAGGAGACTGGGCGGATCGAAACAGGTTTGGATCCAATCAACTCTCCGGTGAAAGATGAAGCTGCCATGAACCTGCTCCGACTGGAATCTCGTGTTGACGGCGTCGTGGATTACTTGGCTCGACTGAAGGTTGCCATGACGCGGATTGACCCGACGCTTTGGCCAGAGTCTACGCTCCAGAATGATCTCGAGTCTCTGATGACTCGACTCAACGGAATCCCTGACCGAGTGCAGGAGTGGAAGAAGTCTTCAGCTCGGTGTGGTGCTGACGTGGCTCTGTCTCTGGTCCGCGTCCATTGCAAGGAGGTGCGGGAGGAGAAGCTGGCCGCCATCCAAGTCGCCAACACGAGGAAGCACAACTTCCAGGACTTCATGGAGACATTTATTGCTGCTACTACCCGTATCGCAGACGGGATCGACTTGGATGAGTTTGTCGCCCCTGCCAGTCCTCCTCCTCCTGAGGAATGAAAAAACTTGCCTCAGAATGCCGAGTGTATTTTGTGATCCGTTAAACTCTGCCTTAAATTTGCCTCGGAATGCCGAGTGGAAGTGTAACAGTTAAACTCTGTCGAGCTGGGGGCTCGAGTACTTTGATCTGAGGTCTCTGGGACCTTTTAGGCTTTATTTGAACTTGATTTGTCGTTGAATCTCTTTGTGGATGACCCGTCGAGTGGAATTTGGTCTTCACTCGAAATAACTTTGTGTCTGTGGTGCAGCTCCGAAGGAGAAGGTAGTAGTCGATCTACACCCTGTTACTGCAGAGTGGGACGGAGCGCACATTGTATTTGTGGCGAAGCTCTCCAGGAGAAGGTGGCAGTCGACCTACCCCTCGTCGTCCTTGGGAGATGAGATGTGTTTCGTACTTAGGCGAGCGCTGGGTTGCAGCTAAGCCTCCGAGCGGGAGGTTTGCTCTCGCTCGGTAGGATTTTAAACTTAGGCGAGTGCTGACTGCAGCTAAGTCTCTTCGTAGGAGAACTTAGGCGAGTGCTGGACTGCAGCTAAGCCCCCGAGTGGGAGGTTTGCTCTCCACTCGGTAGGATTTTTCAAACTTAGGCGAGTGCTGACTGCAGCTAAGTCTCTTCGTAGGAGAACTTAGGCGAGTGCTGGACTGCAGCTAAGCCCCCGAGTGGGAGGTTTGCTCTCCACTCGGTAGGATTTTTTTTGAACTTAGGCGAAACGGATTCGCGGCTAAGTCACCCACTGGGGGTTTGCGTATGTAAACAAAAGTGACAGCAATCATTGGAACACTCTTGACTTTGATAAAAATGAACTGCGGAAGTTTCTCTTATTACATCTTTATAGGAAGGAACTTAAGTGTAAAAGTGGCGGAGCAGCTCCGCGTTCCAAGCTCGCGGCTCATCAATCTGGCGATCAACATTGTAGAGGTGATACGCTCCGTTGTGGAGGACTCTAGTGATGATGAAGGGGCCTTCCCAAGT